>NC_024803.2:26901386-27019543 GCF_000309985.2 Brassica rapa
CGATCTGTACTGGGAGCGAAACTCTGCCACTTCATTATAAGATCCAAAGCTCCTTCTCCGACGGTTTTTCCGACCGTGAACACCGTAACTCTCTCCGGCACCGGGACCAGTCGGATTCTGTATCCCAGCACTATGCCGAAGCTCGCCGCTCCACCTCCTCGAATCGCCCAGAAAAGATCTTCGCCCATTGAAACTCGATCGGTATAGATGTTCCCGTTTGAATCAATGATTCCGGATCCGACAACGTTGTCCACGGACAAGCCGTACTTTCTCATCATAGTTCCATACCCTCCACCGCTGAAATGTCCACCAACTCCTAACGTCGGAGTCAAACCCGCTGGAAATCCAAAGACATTGGTCTTCTCTGCGATACGGTAATAAAGTTCTCCGATGGTGGCGCCCGAATCTACCCAAGCCGTTCCCTCGGTGAGGTTTAGATCGATCGATCTGAAACTGAACATGTCAATCACGAAGAACGGGACTGTGGAGGTGTAAGAGAGTCCTTCGAAATCGTGGCCTCCGCTTCTGATTCTGACCTGGACAGAGAGCTCGCGAGAGCATGCCAGCGCCGTTCCGATTTGCGACCAATTTTTGACGGTGACGACGGCCAGGGGTTTCGGGGTGGTGGGTTTGTCAAACCGGAGGTTGGGTATGCGGCGGCGGAGGACGGTGGCGAAAGAGGAGTTTGTTGGGATGTAGGTGACTTCAGAGGTTTGATCCGGCGGGTTCAATCCCTGTCGTACGATACATCGGAGGAAAGTGGCCGAATCAATCACGGACTGTGACGTTGCAACTGAAACTGAGGAGAGCAGCAGCAGACAGAACACGAGTATGTTTTCCATATTTGTTTGTTTCAGTTTACTTTTGGAAAGTTTGGATATATTTTTGATAGGTTGTGTGTGTATATTTATATAGAGGTGAGAGTTCGATCCTTGATAGCTTGTTGGTTCAATCGTACTCACTACTTAAGTATTTTAATTAGTTTTGTTTTGTAGATTAATTAATTATTGAATGTCTGTCAAGAAAATAACAATTATTCAATGTCAAAGCTTGCAAATAACTAACTCCTAGTCATACTATCTTATCCTAACCTATGTGAAAATAAAATTTCTCCGTTTAAGATATTTTTTACGTACCAGCGAAACTGTAAAAGGTTAAAAACAAAGTGTCAACTGGTACAATCTTCTTCGGCGTAAATACTACCCTATATAATCGACTATACAAATTACAGAGTTTTGTATAGGGTTTCGGTCTGTGGATTGAAATCAGAAACTAAATGATCCCATATAACTTTTTATTCCAAACCTTTGTTACCACTATAAACATCAAATCCCACGAACTAGTGGTACGTTCGGATTCAATTTTCCTTGAAAGAAATTATTTACATTCTCATAAAGAAATTATTTTATGAGAATTACATTAATCACCTTTTGTTAGTACATGTTTTGATATGAGAATTTCGGTTCTCTAAAAGAGTTCAATTTGTTTTTCACATAATGTTACAGCTAAGATGCTTGTCATTTAACATTTCACCAAAAAAAAATATTTTATCCCAAAAAATTATGGTGAATTATTTGCTTCTCAAGTTTTATACCTATTAAACTAAATTTTTCGTTAAATTATTAACAAGGGGATCTCACTCTATTCTTCTAAACTACTTATGAACAAAAGAATTTATGAAAAAAGTTTCCTCTCTAATTTTGATGAAAAATAAACAAAAGTTCATATTTTTTTATATTTTATTTAATTCCTCAAATGAAATTTTGTTTATTTTTTCCGTTCGATCAACTAATCAAAGCCGTAGTGGACTTAAGATATTTGACTTTAACTTGTACCTATTGTATTTATGAGCACTATACGATTAGCCAATAACGCGTTTCATAATCATAATAATTTACGTAATTAACGACTTTACAAGTTTGACGTATGCAGTATTCATATCAAATATTTTGGCGGTGAATAGATATATTTGTAACCTATTCGTGAAGCAGTACGGATCGAGTATTTTTGATTAATAAACTAATTAAGATCCGTCAAAGATTATGTATCCGATCATATATGTATATCGTGCAAGTCTTTGCTTAGATCCCGCGTTGTCCATTAATACCCACAGAAGCGTTGAATGTCTTGGTCAATAAATGTATACATCTTTCATGCACGTGAGTGTGTTATACTTTACAGTAAAAATGAACGGGAATTCTCCTTGACTGACATATAAATTTCATAAGAGCACTAGCAGTGAGGTAGACTGGTAGTACCTAAGTATCTTATAATTAGCCGTTTGACTAATAATATAAACCTAAGTTTCTTATAATTAGCCGTTTGGCTAATAATATAAAAATCAATTCTCTCCGATAGTCATTTTAAGTTTTTGTCATAAAAATAGTCATAAAATGATCAAAATAGTCTTTTTTTTTATTTTGAAATTTTTAATATTTATTTTTATTTTTTAAAATTTGAAACCATATCCCAAAACTCCACCCCTTAACTCTAAACCCTAAATCTAGATTAGTTAATTTTAGGATAAAAATATATTTTTACTTTTTAATAAAAATTATTTTGATCATTTTTCTCACTGAAGATTATTTATGTGACAAAAAACTTAAAAAGTGACTATCATAAAAAATTTATCTAGTATAAATTGTTTAAATTAATAAATATACTAACTGCAAATGGTTTATAAATTTATAATAATGGTTTGAAGCCATTTATAGCTAAGACTAGTTAGAATTGCTGGGTGTTGAACTAATTACTAACTCAACTAGAAACAAAATCGAAGGGAGAACGATGCTAATGCATATTAATTCATAAGAATCATTTGTTCTTCGTTGATGCTTTTTTTTTTTCTTTTGTCGAGAAGGAGAGAGTGGTTGTAGAAGAAAAATAACGCTGCTCAGAACAGGAGGAAAACTTTCATAAAACTTCGTGAATAAAAAGGCGAACAATACAAATTATCTTATATTGTTAGTTTGTGTAGTGAAGCCCCACCCATATCAACCCAACTATCATGAACTCAAGGAATTATTAGAGACAAACTTGAAACTGTTATTTGATTTGTAATTTTTATTTTAAGAAACACATGCGTTTTTATTTGATTTCTTTTTCAAAACTTTTGGCAATTTTATGACAATCTTGTAGGACCCTTATTTTACTACCATAGGACAACTGATATTTGTAAAGAATAATAAGAACATAAATCAAAATTATAATGCCGAAATATAAGGATAAAGAAGAATTGCAGAGTCGAGACGGTTAATCTCTTTTCTTAAATCTTTAAACGCTTCATAGTGTGACGGTTTCATAGCGTTCATAATCCCATGATACAACTGCAACATTGTTTTTGTTTACTATCACCGAAAAACAAAATCTATCAAAGCTAATTTTGTGCTGTACTCTCAGACTCAAAATAAAAAAAAATAAGCATAACTATTCAACATGAGGAAAGAGATTTGTTGTTTTGTATATCTTCTGTTTATTTCAACTAGAACCTTTTCCGGGCGGGGTTTTTGCAAAAAATTTAAATAAAATTTAAGTTTATATATTATTTTATTTGAGTACATATATATATATATATATATATATATATATATTTACAGCTTTGAAAAATAAAATAATTTATGACTTTGAAGCTATTTAAATTAAACTTTATTGTTTTTACTATCTAAAATATATGTCAAATGAAATAACAAAAACTAGTTAAGTCTTAGTTATAATCCAATTCCTCATCTTTACCTATTTGAGTTCTTTCTTCTTTTATTGTAAACCTACCTATTTGAGTTCTCATTATAAGATATTGTAAGATTTATAATGATTATAATGAAGTTAGTCGAATAAACTATTTGTTGGGTTTTCCTCATTATCCCAAGATGAATCAAAGTACAATCAAACCTTAACCCAAGAAGTCCAAGAAGAAGTGTGTAGAAGATGTAGATAATATCAAGAGAATTTCTAGAAATAGCTAGCAGTTACCTTTCTCTAGTATAAATATAAGTGCTTAGTTCACTTGGAATGTTGGTGCGTAGCTTCTCACAATTATCACATAGACTGAACTGGAAAGCATTTGAAAAGGCCTCTTTCCATAACGTCAGATATCACCAGCTGAAGAGATAACTTCCTCCTTTCTTCGTACTTCCGATCGTGTGATGAATCTCACTACAATGGGCTACAATAAACGAAGAATTCATGATAGACGCTTCAGTTTGAAATCAATAAGGTGACCTGCGTAGCATTGACCGTTGCAGCAATGAGTGGGTTTCCTGCCAACCTTAAACATGTTTCATCAATCAGGTGCGTTCATAAATGTGAATTGTATTAGGTAGAATAACTTACGATGATAAGTATTCAATGGTAGGAGCTACGTCGTTGTCTAAGAATACCCTGGATGAGGACATTGAGCTGAGGGAGAGGTTGCCTGTAGATGTTGGAGATCAATTAGCACTTGGTTACAGAAAAGAGAAGGCAACGGGCCAAAATCACATAAATGGGAACATAGTTTCATGTTCTTGAACATGATGTGGAAACATTTAAGACATAAATGGATCTTATGTTGCTGCCTTTGGATGACTAAAAATTGGAATTAAATCATGCAGGAAATCATTATGTTCTTCATCAAAATGTGGAAAGGTTTTACCTCCAGTACGTTTATCGGTCACTGTAGTTACTAACAGAAAAGAAGAAGTAGCGAGCTTTTTGTTAAACTTGCGGTAGAACTCAATACTCATTAGCAACCTGGTAATCGTGCAACACGATTAATGAATGACTATAGCCTATGTTATATGGGATTACATATTAGTCACTCGATTAGCTGGAGAAGGGAAATAATCATTCTAGGTAATCATTGTCGTACCTATTCATCAATCATATAAGCAGCTCCATCCCAATTAGACTCTCCCAATCCAGGAGCGACATCCTTATAAATTAAGATGCAGTTGCTTTCCCGATTAATCGCGCCGTTCTGTTAGTCATAGCTTCCGACGATTATATTTGTGTGGAGAGAAATAGGTTAAACTTACGGATTTGGAGAAGAGGTATATATATAAGTGTAACTTTGAAGGAAGCAGAAGAGTTGAATGACCATTGATTGTCGAAGTGAATCATGAAGCTTTATGAATAGTTAAAGTAGTACTCTACGTTACTGAGGAGGGTTGGAGGAGGTGAAAGGGGAAAGGGGAAAATTAACTCTGACGTCAATTGGGGGGGGGGGGGGAGGGGAGGAAAAAGACGATAAAACAATTTTTTACTCATCTTTGAGCCAGCAAGATGGGCCAAAAATATATAACTCGGTCCAGATATGTTTAAAATAAGTGACATGGCATTGTATCATTGGTTGATTTTTGAAGCCGACGTGAATAGGCTTCAAGAAGACGATAGAACAATTTTTTTACTCATCCTTGAGCCAGCAAGATGGGCCAAAAATATATAACTCGGCCCATATATGTTTAAAAATAAGTGACATGGCATTGTATTATTGGTTGATTTTTGAAGCTGACGTGAATAGGCTCAATGGGGCTCATATCCCTCTTTTACCTATTGTTTGATATGAGAGAAGTGCTTTATATGCTTGTTCCAACAAGCACCAATAACAAAATGTATGCAACATTGATTCAAAATGATAAATTTTGAACAACAATTAAGACAAGGTCAATGGGAACGTTTCTTATCATCAATGGCAAAAATATTTCTGAATCATAAAATTAATTTGAATTTGACCCAAAGGATCATTAAGGTATTAGACTAGTTGTCTATTTATCAAATTAATTTTTAATTCCAAATCAGTCTATTCCAAATTTAATTTGGTTAACTCGGTTTTATGTGCAAACACATTTTATAATCGACTATATCTTTCTACCAATATACCATAGTATATTTATATGGTCATGAACCAGTTTATTACTTCTCCATATATAAATAAGAGGATTTTCACCTCATAATTTTCATGTGGGATATTTACTAGTTTCTGAAACATAGTCAAATTGTCAAGCTTTACAAGTTTTCCAAGTTAATGACTTTGGACCAACATTTCTCATTCAAACGAACTAAGATTTTGACATGTGGTTAGACTACTTCATAGTGTCCATGGTTATTCCGATGAACGTCTTTGCCCGGAAATTTACTGAAAATGGTCTAAAACCATTTAATCAAAAAAGGAGTTTCAACAAATCTTTCATCATCTAATTCAAATCATAGGTATAAGGCCTGAATCCAATAAAGACATGCACAGAGCTCAAACTCTTTCCGTTTGACATCAAACGATTCGATTGTTAATTTTATTATTAAAATATAACTTTTGTAAAAAAATTCAATAAGGAAGCAAAGAGCATATATGTCTCGTCTCTACTCTCTAGACCCTAGTGGCTTGAGGGCACAGGAATGCTCTGTTCGTAACGGAAAAAGTTGTCTGGATCAACTCTGCTCTTAACACTAACCAATCTCTCGAAGTTGTTCTTAAAATACTTCACCCCATACACTTTCCCTTCCTCGTACGTCGAATTCAAGCTCGTGCCAATGTCTACGTCTCTATAGTTCAAAAACGCCTCTCTTGGGTTCTTTGACACGTAAGGGGTCATTGCTTCGAAAACTCTCTCCGTCTGGCTCATGCATTCTTTAGCCACTTCTTCCCCTGGCACAAACCAGTTTGCCGCGTACTGGATCTTGAACTTGTTGCCTGCTCGATGCGGAAACGCTGTCTCGGTCGATGGAATCTCGCTCATCCTCCCTCCGTACGGGTTCCAAGCCATTGTCACGTTCTCGTTCTCTAACAGGACCTTGAATATCGCATCTAAACCGGTTCTTGATATCGGTTTTTGGACGTAATCAGACTTTCTCTTGAGGTAGATTTGCTTTTGCGGGATCCGGTTTAGCATAACCGATGTTGGTGCTGTACCGGGTGGGATACTGAGCCAGAACAGAACCGATTCGATCCATTTCATTTCTATGCATTCTGTTTTGTTCAGACCAAGCTCCGGGAACTCCTTGGTCATGATCTCTAGAAGCCTTGACGAATCTCCGAGGAACATTCCCATGAAAGAAGCCTTCACAGTTTTGTTGCTTGTGCTTAAAGTTAATCGTATGAACAAACTATTGTCAATCTTGTCTGCGATCTCTTGCCATTTCACTACAAGTTCCTTGGTGTTCACGCCACCTCTCTTTCCGACAGCTTCTACGTTAAAGACTGTGACCTTCTCTGGCACCGGAACAAGCTTGATCTTCCAGGCTAAGACAACACAGAAACTAGCAGCTCCACCTCCACGTAAGGCCCAGAAAAGATCTTCTCCCATTGAGGTCCGGTCCAAGACTCTTCCCTTAGCATCAACGATCTTAGCGTCTATAATGTTATCAATCGATAAACCGTATCTTCTCATCATGTTTCCATAACCACCACCGCTAAAATGTCCACCAGCGCCTAAACCGGGGCAGATTCCGGCAGGAAATCCACGTAGATCGTTGCTTTTATTGGCGACTCCGTAGTAGATCTCTCCAAGCGTAGCACCGGATTGGACCCACGCGGTGTCAAGTTTACGACCAAACTCGATAGACCGGAGGTTGAACATGTCTAGGACAACGAAATCTACTGTTGATAGATACGACAATCCATCATAGTCGTGGCCTCCACTGCGGATCCTGAGCTGGAGGCTGAGTTTCTTAGCGCAGGTGATCGTAGCCTGAATGTGAGTAACATCGGCTGCAGCTACAATAGCGATAGGCTTACGTGTCGTGTTGTTGAAGTAACGGAGGTTACGGACGTAGTTATTGAGGATTATGAGGAACTTAGGGTTTTGTGGAGTGTATGTGAAGTTTTGAATCGGGGAACATGGATTTGAGGGTTTCAAACCGATGATGCATTGGGTGAAAACGCTTCCAAGTGTTGGTGGTGATGCCAATGATGTTTGGATTGTAAAGAGAAAAACAGAGATGATTAGGGTTTGGATTGTTGGAGATTTCATTGCTTGTGTTTCTTGCTATCACCTTCGTTTACGGGTTTGCATTTTCTTATATGTTTGTTGAATCGACATGACTATACAATCGTCTGTTCTTGTAGCTGAATGAATACTTTAAGGTAGTAGATTGATATCTTCCTAAATTAGTTAATTAATCAATATGGAGATTCTATGCTTAATATATGTGATCTGTTTCCTATAAGTTCAATTGGTCCAGTCAATTTATTGAATCTTCACTATTAAAAGAGAAGTACCATTTTTATTTACCACAAAAAAGTCATAATAGGTTTATTTTTTTTATTACATATATATTAATTATTTACATTAATTTATTGAATATATAAGATTTCTAAAATTTTAATAATTATAAAGATATTAAATTAAAAATTTGTTGAAAAATCTGACAAAATCTAATTAATTTTTTAAAATATTGTTTTTAATTAATAAATTAAATAATTTTGTAGTTATTAATAAAATATTATTATACTTAATTTTAAATACAAATTTATTATAAAACAACGAAAAATAAAATTATATGCTAACCTTTTATAAATTTTATAATTATGTATATATTATATTAAAATAGACGTAATATATAAATTAAATATTAAAATATCTTCTTTATTAAAAGAGAATTACTATTTTTATCTACTACAAAATAGTCATACTAGACGTCTAAGTCCATATATTCAAATAATTTTTTTATTGTTTACATTAGTTTATTTAATGTATAACATTTCTAAATAATTATAAGGATATTAATAACAAATCCATTTTAACTATAAATTTAAATTTTAGTTTTAGGAATAACAAAATCTGTTGAGAAAAAATCTAACAAAATCTTTTTAAATTTTTTAAATATTCTTTTAATTAACGCACTTATTAATTTTGTAATTAGTAGTATAATATTATTATAAATTAATTTTAATTAAATTTTATTATAAACAAAATAATGAAATTATATGCTAATTTTATAAATATTATAAGTATATTCTACATTATATTAAAATAGAAGTAATTAATGAATTACATATTAAAATTATGCTGAATTGGTAAACCAATATATTTTGAAAAGTACTTTCATTAAGATGAATAAATAAAATATCATTCACCGTTTAAAGTGACTAAAATATCATTCATCTTTTAAAATGATTATTATTCAAAAATTAAGTAATAATTTTTACAAAAAATAAAATTATTAGCATATGTTAAATTTTAATATTTAGAACTATATATCATCTATTAAATTATTTTTAAAATGACAGTAGTATATTATCATAAATTATTATATACAAAATAATATAAAATTTTATATCTATAAATGAAATGTTACCCGCACGGATGTGCAGGCTAGAATCTAGTGTTGCTTAATATAGTTATATACATAGAATTATAGAAACAAGATTTTTTTTCAAATGTCATGAGAAGAAAGAAATACTTTAATATATTTTTATAATTACAAATTACGTATCATTTTGTTCTATATTAGCATCACTATTTTTATTTAAATAGTCTTCCCTTTTTATGTTTTTCCCCGTAAATATTGATCACATTTTTCGAAGAGCGTAGCATACTTTTTTTTTGTCGTATGAAACCAATAATCTAGATGGTTCAAAAAGTACAACACCAACACCAAAATAATAAAAAATCAGCAAGAGACAACTACACTAACTCAAACTTACAGGAAAGGTTTAAGAGATGATATTGGAACCTCGTTTCGAATGATCTCATGTAAACAAAAGGGCCCTCCAAAAATAAGATAACATTAGAACCGATCATCCCTCTACAAGTAAAGTAACACTGAAACCCACTATCACTCCAAAAATAAAGTAACATTGGAACCGACCATCCCTCTAAAAATAAAGTAACATTGGTACCCGCTATCTCGTACGCTCTTCACAACTTCTCTTGCTACCTTATTAGACTCTGAAGACTCTATTTCGAATATGACCATTGGAAACTCCAGACACAAGGCCGAAATGTGGTGAAACAGAATACAATATCTTGTCCAATTTGTAGGGTTATTGGTTGCGTCCACCATATCCTGAGAATCTGAAGCAATGACTGCATCATGAATATGAAGATCTCTCATATCCTGAGAATCTGAAGCAATGACTGCATCATGAATATGAAGATCTCTCAAGCTCTTCATCACCCAAATAAGGCATCTCAACTCTGCAGTGAGCCTATCTGATGAGCATGTAAAGGCATCTCGAGCATGTTAACCCACCATACCTCTGTGATTTTGAGTGATCCATGCACCTCCGTTATGAAGTTTGTCATTTCTCCAATTTGCATGCATATTAAATATTATCTAACCAAGCATTGGAGGTATCCATTTCCTCAACACTCGGATTTTAGAGATTAACACATCCTCTTCCAACCTCTTTCTGCAACTTGAACCATAAATTAGCTTCATCAAAGGCTTTTTGCACTTGGACCTGTAGAGATTCTTGTACTCTTGCATATATGATACCATTCATGTTCTTCCATATTGTCGATAGTACCATGGGATTTTCTCCAAGGCAATAGTATCATCTAGCATTAACTGGAAACTTTATGATAACAACTCAGATCAATCAGTGTGCTTCGTATAAGCCCATATTTCTCTATCTACGACTTTCCCAATGGTCATCTTTTGTATCATTTGGATTTCATTTGATGAAAACAGCTCCTGGAGAATTTCCATTCGCCATTTACCATTAGACCGTATCAAAGCTAATACCTTCACGTTAATATCGTAAGATACTTTTTTGTTGATTGGCCGCTTAGGTACATCATCAAAGATCCAATGTTACGTTCCCATCACCAATAGATTTGATTAGTCCCTTTAACAATAATTCTCTGCCAAAAAGAATACTTTTCAAGCATAAGAAGATCTGTAACCTTTACCACATTCCAAAAAAATCTTTGGAAGCATAGTATGTGTCTTTGTAAACCCGAGCCAGAAGACTTTTTGGTTCATTGAATAATTAACCGCCATGTTTGCTTGGCTAACAACGCTTGATTGAAATATTTTATTTCTCTGCAATCCAAACTTCCCTTGTTTTTAAGAATACATAATTTCTTCCAAAATATCCAATGAATCTTCTTCTTATCTCAATCTTTATCCCACTAGGAACTTGTTATTGCACTCATGATCTTTTAATTTGGCAGTGATTTTAGTGTGGCGAAAGCATGTCACTGCATACATAGGGAGAGTCGTAGTAATAAACTTGAGAAGTACCTATTTTCTCTAAGGGAAATCTCTTTGGCAAACTACCCTCTAAGTCTTTTTTTTTAGTTCCTGACAAGTGAAAGCTAAAAGTCATGTTTTGATCCATTCAAACATTCAGGCGGGCCTAAATATTTCTTATGTCCTTCTTCATTTTCGAAGTCCAAGATCTCAATAAGTAATCTCTTCGTAACCGGGTCAATATCCTTACCGAAAGTGATGGCTGATTTCTGGAAGTTACTAACCTGACCCGATGAGTCTGCTCCATATAGCTCCAGACATCACAAAAACTCTGCACTCACTAAGATTTTCCTTGCACAGAAATAGGTTGTCATATGCGAAAAATAGATGCTACACAGAGGGATATTTTTGGGTGAGTTGCATACCTGTGATTAGTCCATTTCATTCTGCTGTGTTCATAAAATGCACCAAGGCTTCTATGAGAATATAAGCTCCACGTCGAAGTTTAACTGGGACATCTCTATAATATTATTTGAGATATCAGTTTCGTATGTGTCTCATTCACGTTAATTCTCATGATAGCTAATTACATTGATAACCTTATTGAATTAGTACTATTATGCAACTGCCATTATCAAAATTTCTGTTGTGATTTTTTATAGTAATTTTTTGTTAAATATCAAAAAGGAAAATATCCATATATCTTTCAAAGCTATTTGGTATCTTTAAATATATGTATTTGGATTTGATAAGATAGGTATAACAAATAATTAATTAAAAAATATTTTTCATTTTTTTAGAAACATATACATATGTAATCAATTATACTAAAAAAATATTATCTATTATTTATTTTTAATAAGTATGAGATCTATATTTACAAAAAAAATATTTTATGGATTAAAAATATTTATTATTTTATTTTCAAAATAAAAGTTACTCGAGAAATTGTCTAAAATACCACAAGTTAAGTACCACTTTTCAGAAATACTTTCAATCCAAAATATATAAACATTTGGGTTTAGGATTTAGTGGTTATTTTTTAGTGTTTAGTATTAAACGGTTTGGATTGGGCTTACAAATGTTTTATAAATATTTTGAAAAATTAGCTTAGCAGTATTTTGTCACAAATTTAAAATATTTATGAAAATAGTCATTCATTAATGGTAAATTTAAAAAGTGGTATCAAATTTATGGTAGAATTAAAATTTCCCCTATTTAATATTAAAGTGAGAAATCAATATTTTTAATTTCTTTATTTTTCTTCTTCTACTATAGTTATAAAAACATATATAAAATTATATAGAATTTTATAAATCTATATTTACAAATGTAAGATAAATAACAAAACTAAATGAAAAGTCAAAAATATTAACTTTTTAACCTTAGAACCAAGAAAAACAATTATTTCAATTTAGAGAAGTTGGTGCAATTAATATGTTTTAAAATAATTAATCGAATGGTCTGAATTGTTATACATAAAATTATATGTCAAATAATATAATTTAAAAATATACTTAATTATATATATATATATATATATTATAAACCATCTTAGCAAAACATTAATCATTTATTATTATATATTATTTATAAATATTTAAATATGTTTATAACTTTTTAAAATATCACTGATTATATTGGTTAATGTGTTAATTAAATTGAGACTTAGTTTTCTTTTTGTCAGCAACATAAACAGACTCAAACTGACTCTACAAACCAAACTGGTAGCTCCACATCAATATGGACAACAAAACGATGGTTGCTTCCTTGCACTGCGTGCTAGGCTGTCCGCCTTAGAATTATGTGTGCATGGTATATGGATGATTTATGAGCTCTGGAAGCTCATCTTCAAGATTTTTATGTCTTCCAAATAATTTGCAAAGGTTGGTCATTATTCTGGTTTTGAAACAATTTCACCAACTGAGAATAATCCGTTGCAAATGTAACTGTAAATTGCCTGAGATTTCGCATACATTCCAATGCTCAAATCAAAGCATCGATCTCCGAGTGTAAGGGAGACTGAGCCGCTCTTGTATTCTTCGCTCCCATTAAACCATCAAAACCTTTCAGAGTGCTATACCATCCTTGTCCGGAAAAGGGTTCTTTGGTTTTCCATGACCCATCTGTAAAACACCATCTACCTAAGATAGCCGGTACCATTGGTTTCACCGCCAAGCGAGAATGGTCAAGTGTCTGTATAAGTAAGTGATTACTTATACAGATCCATGCAAATTGATGATCTTCCAACTCTGGAAAGATCCTCCTAAATAAATGATCCATGTTTGTAAAGATAGGTTGGGTGGAAAATATTTTTGGGTTTGATGGAATGCGAGAGAGCGCCCAAACCTGAACCGCCGGTAGACATTCAAAGAAAACATGATTAATGGATTCCTCAGGGTCTTCACATCTTGCACAAATCGTACCACCTTGTATTCCTCGTGCTCGTAATTTTTTCTTGACTGCAATACATCCTATGACCAATTGCCATAAAAAAGGGCTTCATCTTAGGTGGACAACAAATTTTTCAGCAGTGAGCCTTCAATGGATTGACTGAAAGACCGTACTCTGGTAACGTTCTTTCTCCATCCGGATACACTCGTTCTAATTGGTATCTGGATTTAACCGTGTATCTCCCAGTATTAGTGAAATGTTATCCATCTCGATCTGGTGACGAAAATCAGCTGAGTGGAATGATTTCAATTAATTCCACATCTTGAGGATCCACCAGAATCCGAATACCTGTAAAGTTCTTGTTCTTGATTCTATATTGATGAGAGAATCCACCGTAAGGTCCGGGTAAATGTTGTGTTGAAATTTTATTTGCTGGTCTCCGGCGAGTGGATGGAAGCCAAAAATTTTATTTTTCTAATTCTTCGTTAAACAATATATTTAATCATACAAATTGTTATCAAATATATTTACAAGAGGATATGATGAATGAACCAAATATAATTAAAATTCTTTTTTGTAATATATCTAAAAATAAAACAAAATGGGATTCAACTGAAAAGTAAACAACCTAATGCGAAATAAATTAAACCGTTCAAATTGTTATACATATATATAATTAAAATAACAACATAATTTTATTTAAATACATTATTCTGTTTAATTATTTTTCATACATATAGATTATTAAATAATTTAAAATCTATCAAAAAGTGGAAACGATAGATTAATTAATTATAATTTGACTATTTTGTAAATATTTATATATGTGCTTGAGCACAGAAAAATCACCTAGTGAGTGAAATGTGAGAGTAAGTTCACTTATGACAATTGGTTTTTTTTTTTTTTTTTTTTTTTTTGATGAAATGTGAAATTTATTGATAAGAGTAAAATAATAGGCATTTACAAAAGAATATGGAAACTATATGAGTAGGCTATACAAAGAAGCAATATTTTATGAAAAAAACCTATGGCCTGTCAAATACTTCAAACCAACGTTGAAGCAATCCAGCAAACCGATGAACCGGCCCATAACGAAGAGAGCTGATCCTGTTCCGTATGGCTTTATCAACGATCCGGATAGCTTGGTCCACCGTACGAAAGCCTCTCTGGTGTCTGCGTTCATTCCTCTCCTTCCACATATAGTAAACACAAGTCTGGAACACCATTTTCAGTAGGATCTTATCCATAAGCTGAAGATTATTGTTAGTAACAAACTGCAGAGTGAGCGACCAGTCCGGATTGATCCTTCTGCCACACAAACTACCTGCTAGTCTATCCCAAACAGAGTATGTGTAAGGGCAAGCAAAGAAGACGTGATCCCTTGTCTCATCCCACTCACCACACATCACACACCCTTGCTGAATGCCCCACGCCCGCATACGATCTCCTGTAGAAAGTCTGTTCTTAACAGCCAGCCAGACAATGAAGGAGTATCTAGGGACTCCTTGAGTGAACCAGACACATTTACTCCAAGGTACAGTGGCCTTTCTCACACGTATCTGATCCCATGTTCGAACCGAAGAGAACTGCGCTTTATAAGTGTCCTCTGCATGTTTCCAAAGAACCTTATCCCTCCCTTGATCTTCCTGCGGCACCTGAATATTCTGGATACTCTCATATAAATCATGAAAGTGACGACTACGCTGGCCTCGAATGTTCCAGCGAGATTGAGCAACTGCATCAATAACTCGAGCATTCCGGGCTACTCCAAGGTAACAAGTACCTACAGCGCCAGTAATGTCAATAAGCCTGCCCATCTGCAGCCAATCATCAAACCAGAAAAAAGCCTTTTGTCCATCATTGATCTCAAACCTAATAAACTGATAAGCTAGAGGCCTCAGCTTTAATAATTTCCTCCACATCCAAGAACCCTTTCCATGTAAGTCCGAATTAAGCATGATATCAGAGTCCGACACACATTGCCCAAACTGAACCGAAATCGATCCGGCCCATTAAAAGAATGAGAGATACCCTATCGATCCTAAACCGACCTGGCCCGAATGTTCATGCGGTCTGACTGAACTGAATCCTAAATTGGGATATTATCAAGATTAATAGTTATAGGAACTATTATCTCGAGAGATGGTACGAGAATATAAGCTCTCACATCGGGACTCTAACTGAGACATGAGAAATATATAAAGGATTCAGGCCCGGCTTAAATATTAAATGGGCCCTGTGCTAAGTTAAATTTTTCTAATAATTTTAGGTATATAATTGTTACTTTCACAACTAAGACCCTAATATTTATACATTCTAACAAAACAGGGCCCTAATTTCCTTAAGAATTTTTTTTTTTAAAACAAGACCCTGTGCAAATGCACTGTGTGCACTACCTCTAAGCCGGCACTGAAAGGATTATAGCCAATCTATTTATCACAAACTGGTTTGGTTTTAAATTGAAAGCACAATGAACCCGAATTTAGCAGGTTCAACACAAATGATGAAATGATGAATAAGAAAGGAATTAATGGATCTTCATACCTAATTCCCTTTTACGGAGTGAAATGCTCATTAGATTCTCCATTGATCAACCCTGTATAAGAAACAGTTCGAACACAGCACATCATCCAACTAATCTATCGCCTATCAAAACCCATGTTCACAAAAAAATCATAGACTATAATAGAAATCGAGAAATAAATCAATTACTACTAGCTGTATATAACACATCATTGGACTATTAATTATTGTTTCCAACACATGCATATTATTTTATTGATTTATCAAAAATGTTATCAACATTTTGTAACCAATATGACCTAGAGAGTGCTTATAGAAAACATATTATTCTCATAGATATATCCAACAGACAAGTCCTTGCGCATTACTAGTCCAACTCTCCCGTATACAAACGCAATTAATCTCGCGAAACTGATTCTTAAAATCCCTAAATCACACAATTTTCCCAGTAAAACCGAGTTTTTTTTTTTTTTTTGCAAAAGTAAAACCGGAAATTCTTCCGGTCATAGAAACATAAGAGACCATTAGTTTTTCTTTTACTCAACTTCAACTTTCATTTGCCAAAGCCTGATACAACCAATTGTGACCACGGTGCCTCAACAGAGACTTTAGCCACAAAGTGATATATGGAAGAAGATATAGCATCATCTAGGATCACTAATTTGGATCCTACATTACCCTATATATATATATATATATATATATATATATATATCTAACAAGTAACAACCGATCACGTTGACCACCAATGAAAACAAATTAGTTAATTCAACCGGTGAAGATGAACGGAAAGAGACGATTAGTTAGCTCCGTAATAAAGCGAGTCGCAAAAATTAATTATATATGCCTCTCCACATGCACGGCATAGACCAAAATAGTTCATTGCACTAGCTCAAAACTGTAAAGTCCATCCCGCTTTACTACTTGAATTATCACAAGCGAATCCTTATTTCCCAAATGTTAGCATCTGCATAAGCGATCTCAATCAGTCAATCGTATATCTTAGGTGATTGATCAAAAGTGTTCATAATTCATGGGATTCATTGTACTAATTATCAAAATAGCCCAAGAAAATCCTTATCCCACCTCCACCCTAAGCAGAACCGGCTTTTGAGCCAAACTAAAGAAACTCATGCTTACAACTGATATTCAATAAATAACTTTTAACCAAATATTTTATTTGAAAATATTTCAAAGCTCCAACCTTTTAGTATCAAATCTCTTTCCTGCTCTGACTCTTGGTTATGCTTCATTAGAATTATGTGACGGTAAAAATATTAGTGTTGGGATGGATTAGCAAAAGGGTCTATTACTACGAACACTGGTGCCGTGGTGCACCAGAGAACACAAGAATAGAGTGAGATCCTCAAATAAGAGTTCAATGTTCCTTTTTATTGTCAACATAATCAATATTTCATCTATATACTACTATTAGTAAACTCTACTGTAGGCCCGAGCTTCTGAATCTAATACCCATATAACAATCAAACTTTATTTACTATAAACTTTATAAGAATTACAACACAATCATTACACAATAGCAATTTCACTAAATAAATATATGAAACTATGGTTTCACAGGAATACTCTGTTCGTTCCTGAAGAAGTTCCCACTATCAACTCTCGTCTTAATCTTCACCAACCTCTCGAAATTTCCGTTGAAATATTTCTTCCCGTAACGTTCACCTTCCACGTAGCTCCGGACAACTCCGTCGTGAGAATTAATCCCCAAGTCAACATCCCGATAGTTAAAATACGACTGTCTCGGATTCTTGGAAACAAAAGGAGTCATGAACCGGTACAGCTCCCTAGTCAGCTCCATATACCGGTTCGTCAACCTATCTTCTCTCCAGTTCGCACCGTACTGAATCTTCCAGAGGTTCCCTGCTCTGTATGGGAACGGAGTAGCCGTGGACGGAACCCTCCCCATCATGCCGCCGTATGGATTGAAAGCCATCGTTGGGATTTCAAGCTCGATCATCTTCTTCCATATAGATTCTAAACCGGTTCTTGAAATCGGCTCGCGGACGTAATCGGACTTCCTCTTGAGATAATTAACGGTTTGGTTCCTCTGGAGGAGAACTGTCTCCGGCGTACCAACACGGATATTCGTCCAGAAAAGCACTGACTGGATCCAGCTCGTCTCGGTACAGTCTGATCGGACCAGACCCAGTTCTGGTAATCTCCGGTTTAATATAGACAGAAGCGTTGATGCGTCTCCGAGGAACATACCTACGAAAGATGCCCTAACGGTCTTTTTAGAAGAAACGGTACCGTTTACTACGTCAATGACGACTCTTATGAAGAGCTCGTCGGGAAGCACTGAAGCGACTTGTTGCCACTGGTGAACGATCTCCGTCGCGTTTTGTTCCAACGTCCGGGAGACTCTAAAAACGGTGACGTTTTCAGGGACTTCGACGAGGTTTATTTTGTAGGCCAAAACGACGCCGAAGCTTCCTCCTCCTCCTCCGTTGATTGCCCAGTAGAGATCCTCTCCCATCATTTTTCTATCCAAAATATTTCCTGAAATTTTAAAATATAATATAGTGAGTAAATAATTATATATTAAACATAATTGCGTCTAACGTTTATATATATTGTTCAGGTGATTGTCTAAACTGAATAATCCTTTAAATTATCTTAACCAAAATTTTAAGCAAAATCACTGTGTCCTAATGAGTATGGTTGATTTTAGGACATTGAGTAATACTTTAAAATTTTAATCAGCACATACAATAAGGAAGCTACAGGGATATTGATTATACCATTGACATCGACCATTCTTGCATCGATAGTATTATCGACGGTGAGACCGTACTTTCTCATTATGTTTCCGTACCCTCCGCCGCTAATATGGCCACCAACACCAACCGTCGGACAAATCCCTGCCGGATAAGCTAGGGTTTTGCTTTTCTCCCATATATAGTAATAAACTTCTCCGAGAATGGCACCGCTTTGGACCCACGCGGTTTTACTCGCTAGGTCAACATCAACCGACCTGAGATTAAACATGTCGAGGACAAAGAACGGCTTCCCAGAGTACGTAACGTATGACAAGCCGTCGTAGTCGTGGCCGCCGCTTCTGATTTTCATCTGAAGGTTGTGACGTCGGCCACAAGTAATTGCGGCTTGAACGTGTGATTCGTGTGTTGCGGCGATTATAAGCAGAGGTTTGGGAGTTGTGGAGGTGTTGAACCGGAGGTTGCGGATGTAGGCTTCTAGTACTGAGGAGTAGGAGCTGTTTCCGGAGAAGATCACGGCAGAGGAGATGGGATGTTTGGGGTCGGAGTTCGACGTTAGGCATTGTGTGAAAGTCTCGGAATTTGCTAATGATGAGTTTGATTCCCATATGGTGACAATGAATAAGATCAAAGCTAGCAACGTTGTTCTTGAACGTTTCATTTTGAGCAATGAAATAAGAATAAACAAATTTTTATGTTTGTAAATTTCGTTATGGCTTTTGAAGGTATATATAATAGAGAACTAAGAGAAGATCATGCATGACGCCAAAATGTTTGACCAAGAAAAGTCAAATGTGGGTTCAACTTGTCTCATAATTTTTTTATTTTGCGTGATGACAATGTTATAGTATTTAGTTATAGGGAAAATCGCATAAAAAACCTTGAAAGTGTCACTTACTCGCACTTTAAACTTTGAACTTTTTTCACTAACACTTTTAACCTTCAAAGTGACATTTTTATCATAAAAAACCTCCAAAGAAGAAAAATGACCTGTTTAACAGGTTAAAAACAGTTTTTTTTTCAAAAAATAATTATTTAATTAATAAATAAACAAAAAAATTAATAAAAATCGAAAAATTAAACAAAAAACTCCTAAATTAAAAAAAAGTGAGAAAAATAAATAACGATTTAGAAAATTAAATAAAAAATAACTAAACATTCAAAAATAAATAAGAACAAATTAAAATAGAGAAAAAATAATAATAAATTTCAAAAATTCAAAATTCAAAAAAGTCTTTTTTTTTTCATTTCAAATATAATGTCGGAAATTATCATTGGAGATATGCCAAAAACCGTCATTGGAGATATGTCGGAAATAACGGTTTTTGGCATATCTCCAATGATACGGTTTTTGACATATCTCCAATGATAATTTCTGACATTATATTTAAAAATGAATGTTGAATTTTCATTTTTTTTTTGAAATTTATGATTTTTTTTATTTTTCTCCATTCTAAATTGATCTTATTTATTTTTTGAATTTTTTATTTAATTTTTTAAATATTTATTTATTTTTTGAATTTTTTGAATTCATGAGTTTTTTGTTTAATTTTTCGATTTTTATTAATTGTTTTGTTTATTTTATTAATTAAATAATTATTTTTTGAAAAAAAAAACTGTTTTTAACCTGTTCAGCCGGTCATTTTTCTTCTTTGGAGGTTTTTTATGATAAAAATGTCACTTTGAAGGTTAAAAGTGTTAGTGAAAAAAGTTCAAGGTTTAAAGTGCTAGTAAGTGACACTTTCAAGGTTTTTTATGCGATTTTCCCTTTAGTTATATTTAAATTTTAAAGAATATTGTTTATACAATGCGTGTGTCAACGATAGTAGAGATTGCATTAACTCAAAAAACAAAATTAACGCTCATTAGTTACTTAACTAGACCAGATTTTAAAAATCAGAAGGCGCAGTAAGTAGGTTGGAAATTTAATAGAGAAAAAATGAATCTGTTATTGCTAGGCAGTGGATCAAGGTGTGAACATTTCATTTACAGATCAAATGGATTTTCAAAAATATTAAACTAAAAGTATATACTCCTTCTGTTTCATAAAAAAAATACACTTTAACATTTTTCATACATATTAAAAAAATGATTGAAATACATTTAAGTTTTTATTAGTTACACATATTCAACCAACCGGATTTTAGATAAATGAAATTATTTATAAAATCAATGCATTTTAATTAATATTGAATTGAAAGTTTCATTGGAATTCTAAAACACTCTTTTTTAGAATGTTAAAATGACACTTAATATGAAACAAATGGAGTATATAATAATAGATCAGTATATAAAAATTTGAAATACAGCTTCGATGGATTTAGTAATTTGGAAGTTTTGGATTGAACTCATATTAATATTCTCATCTGCAACTTTTACATATAATTCAGAAAGATATGGGAGGCTTGATAAAATTTTGAAGTTAACTTAAAATCAATTGTTTTGCTCTGAATTGTAACCTGAACTCGAGTTTATAATGTAGGAGTTAATTTTGAAACAACACTTGAGTTCATCAGTTAGGCTATCCAAGTTGGGTAAAGATAACTTTCAGTACTCACGAAATAAATTTAATATTTTTAAAATATAGGCCATTCACATATTGACAAATATAAAAAAAACGTTTTTCAATAAATTCTTAGAATCTCTCAAATAACAACTCTCTCACTCCTTTTTTTTTTTACATTTTCTACTTAATTAGTCTGAATGTACTGCAGTACAAAAGCATAAGAGATGCAAGAAAAATGATAATGCAGATGGTACTGCATTTTGTATTAATTCATAGATAAAATGCAGAACTTGAAAATAACAATAATATATTTATGTGCTGCATGCAGAACACTAATGTGTTGTTTTATTGTACTACAGCTAAAAAGGAGGGGAGGAAGGACGGTTCAAAGGCAGATGTCCAATAGCTTTGCTGTGTTACTTTTATTGGATCCAAAACATATGTAATTTACTTTTTTTTGATCAAACCATAATTTCCTTCAACTTATTATCTACAACTAGTACAATACTTTATTTACTTTGATTAAGTAAAAAAATTCACTTATTCTCTAAAAATATACACATGCATTTTCATATTTTTTTTATCAATTTTATATTTTAATACATGCAATATTTTTATTTTTTGTTTAAATATTTTTTTTTCTTCAAATTGATCCATATATCTACATCCATTAAAACAATTCAAAAATTAAGCTATTATTTAATTAATTATAAAAATAATCCATTTAAATAAGTTAGATTTATATTCAATAATACTCAGCAAATTTTGTACTTATTCTCTAAAATATATTATAACTCATGCATGTGTTTTTATTTTTTTTTGTTTAATTAGTTATTTTTATTTTTCATTCTATTTTATATATCTGTATCCATTCAAATGAAATATTAAAATATGTTTTGAATTAGTTATGTTTATTGAATTATAAAAATTTAATATGTGACAAATAAGTTAATGTTGATGAATATGATATTCGATAAAAGTTTTTATTTGTTTCTAATATATATATTACAAGAAAATTATGTATTTTTATTTTCTTTTTTAATTAAAACTAATATTTTATTTTATATATTTAACTTACATTTTTGATGTCTTGCATTTTTACATCTTTTAAGCATTCATTTTCATCACGTTCTAGCTCATTTAGATTTCATTTAGTATTATAGAGTGCATTTGCATGTTCATTTGTATGTTTTCAGGTTTTGGAGGAGATTAAGCCACAAAAGGTTGAAATATCAACATGGATGAAGGTCTTAAATATATTCTTTGAAGCTCATCTTTTTCGAGGACATATGAAATAGAGTTAGCTTTCTAATGGAGGTAGTTTCAAGTAATTTGGAGCTGTATTGAAGAAGTTATAACCGATTTACTGGAATCATATCAATCATACTGCAAAGATAGGATGGACCGCGGTGGAGGCCACGGATTGAAGCCGTCCGCGGATTTGGGCCAGTGAGGTCGATTAAAGAAGCCATGGGCCGCGGGTGGAGGCCGCGGGATGAAGCTGTCCGCGGATTCGAGGCAGTAATGTCGAGTTTGGTGTAGACGGACTGCGGACACAGACTGCGGACTGGTGCCGTCCGCAGATTTAAACCCGAGAGGTCATTGTTGGAGTGGATTGACTGCGGACCACAGCCGCGGACCGAAACCGTCCGCGGTCGATATAAAAACCAACTTACCCATTTTTTATTGGGTCAAACCCGTGTTTGTTGGGTCGGACCGGTTCGAGTTTTAAGCTATTATAAATACATTTTAGACCTAATATTAGGACTTACCTCATTTTCTGTCAAGACTTTGTCTAAACGTGTAAAAACTTGAATCTTTTGATAATCTAAGGAAGTACTTCATCTTATATTTGTGTTTCTCTTGATCATTAACATGATTAGCCTTGATCCTTACATGGGTTTAAGGTGTCTCATGGAGATTAGTGAGTAGTGACCTTGTGATTCATGGATTAGATAGATTAGGGTGATTAAGTGGATATTTAGGATGTTTATTGCTTGATTAACAATGTTCTATGCTTGCTAAGTGTTATTAATGCTAGATTAGACTTGATAACTCTCATCTAGACCTTAAGTTATTTTACGCCCATAAAGTGTTTGTTAAAATGCTTGACTGAGCTTAGCATTGTCTTTTACATATTTGGCCAACGGCAATTGATGTCCGATATGTTTAAGTGGATAGTAGACTTGTGATTTATGCATGCTTGAATGTGTTAGCCAACGGGAGTTGATGTTTGATGCATGACTAGCATAGGGATTATTATCACGGAAGTGAATTAATCTATTGTGAATGAGATCTAGACCTATAGACTTGTTTATTGTTTTGTTTGAACATTCTAGATTGAACCTTTATCACCTTATATCAATTATATTTGCCCATGAATCCATCCTTAGCATTTGATTGAATTCTTGCACTTATTTCTTGATTGGATTTGAGATCACCTTGTTTATATTTCTAGGATATTAGCTTGTTACAAATCATCCATCTTCTTGTTTGCTTAGATTAGTAAAGTTTGTGTATTCTTGGTGTTATAGATCACTAGTTCCTTGTGGATTCGATCCTAAAATGCTACAATGACATACCATTCGATTGTGGTATTATTGGCACATTAGGTTAATTGGTGTGTGCTTAAACGCAGTAATCAATTTGGCGCCGTTGCCGAGAAACTAAGTAGATTTGTCATCAGGATTTCAAACTTTCTTGAGACTAAGCTTTATTTTCTTATGTTTTATTTTGCTTTGTTTGGTTACTAATTCCCTTTCAAGTGATTGTTCTTTTGCAAGGTACATCCAGAGAGGAAGATCATATCTCTCGACTTGGAATCAATTCTCAAAGCTATTTTAGAGAGTCAAGAAAAGATGATATCTAAAAGCTCCACATCTTGTGAAAGAGCTTATGAACCAACCACCTCATTGGAGTATCAACCGCATGAAAACCTTGGTCAAGGCAACCAATATAGATATGGTGAGAGACACCAACACTATATTTATAACTTATTTATAATAAGTTGTATTTGTTCAGATATTTAATTTTTATCAAAAATTTCAACATGTATTTAATTATAATAATTTATTAAATTCTTGATCTGCATTTTTTTGCTTGATCTGCATTTGTTCTGTTTGATTTGCATTTTTGTTTGATCTGCGTTTTTTGATATGTGTTACCCATTTGAAGCAGTGAGAGATTCCTTATAAGACAATCTCCATAAATAACCTTATTTTAAAGTTTGAAAGAATTTTAAATTTAATGTTTGATGACGTTTCTTTCCAAAAGAAAAACCTTATATTAAACCTTAATTTTTATAATTTATATTTTGGTACTTACTATTGATATAAATTAGTTACAATCATCCAAATTTTATAGATAAATGTAAAATCTACAACTGAATATTTTTTATAAAATATACTGTTATGGATTTATTCAATCTGAACATAGAATAATAATATAATGCATTCATAAATAATGACTTTCAATTAAGTCAAATTATATGGGTTGTTTTGGAGATTTTGTAATTTTAAATCAAATTTACATAAATTTTAGTAGTATTTTATTTTTTTTACTTTATATATGACAGTTAAATTATAGAATATATCTAAAATTTTATTATATATAATATTTTAGGGATTAAAATGATAAAAGAAAAAAGTTAATACGATTATTCGAAAAACATAAGTGTAAAAAAGATTAAAGTAAGAAACCTTAAATATAAGATTTTAAACAGTGAAACCTTATATTTATAGTTTTACAGTTTAAAACCTTAAAATTTAAAGTTTTTTTCGCTTTTAAAATGTGCAAAATTTTATTTTTGAAATTTTGAGGTTGTTTTTTGGAAAGCTCTAATAACCCCACCAATGCAAATGCTCTTATAACCAGTTAAGGATCGTTAATTACTAACATTTTTCCGAACTATGATCAAGACAGTTAACGACCTAATTATTTGAATCAAATTGTTGATAAAGATTTGTCGTGTGATTGTTTTTTTTTGGTGTAAGATTGTATGATTGTTTATAATATATTTAAGTTCTAAAAGATAAAGTTACGTATGCTTTTTTGACAGAAAAAAATACGTATGCTTTTCTTGACAAAAATATTTACGTATGCTTTCTTTTCTTCATAAACAAAAGGTATACACGATGAATACGTGTTTTTTATATGTGAGAATTATTGACTAAAGTATAACATGAAGGATACAGTTGAGCGGCTGGTTTGACTTTCATATGGTTGACCTATCATTGGAGCCGTAAACGAAGAAAAAAGGAAAAAGGGAATTTGAGATGGATTCTTCTTATACAGTAACAAACTGATAAGAATATTATTTAGAAATTCACAAAACAAAATTTCTTATAAACTAGCACAAAAATGTATTAGAAACCTTTTTATAAAGAGATTATTTAAGTTTTAGTTCCAGCAAAAAAATGATTAATGCATTTTGTATCAGCACGTTTTTTTTTTTGCCGTACGAAAGCAAAAGATGATTGACGAAAGCACTTGGGTTAGAAGGAGAAGTGCCAATCTGACACAAGTTACATTTTTTCAACTAAAATAATCATAAACATGAAAAGAGATTAGTGCGTCTAGTCATCTTTTATCTCTAATCGCGAAACACGTAAAATAAAACTGATTAACGCACGTAAACAAGATGATGCCATGCACGCATCATGGTGTCGTAATCACATTAGCAGATTTGCTCCAAAGTTGATTTTACCATTTTAAGCAAAATGCAGTAATCATTATGATTGTCTGGCCAATGAAGCGGCTCAAGCCCGATATGCACCAAGAACAGCACAACGAATGTAGTCTTTGTGGCTTTTCTTTTCGCCGAGTAGGTCCATGCATTAATTAGGCTAACTAAGGTCAAATGACTATTCTAGGCTTCTTTTTCCGTCGAACATAAGAAAATTATTTACATCGTCCTTCAAATTTAATATTTATGGATCACCCAAATTTAGTTTTGTTTAATCCGATTCTGTAAGTATGAAAAGTATGCACGAATTTGATGGTAAATTATTTGAAAGATGTTTTATTAAAAACAAATTAAAAAAAGGATTACAGAGGAGATGATTGAACTCTACGAGTTTAAGTTAAACTAGATTTCCACCCGCACAACCGTGCGGGTATATATTTTCACATTTATATATATAGATAATTGTTTTACATAATCATTATATATTTTTAATGTTACTCACATATTTAAATTTTTGTATAATTATGCCAAAAATAATAATTTTATAGTTTTCATGCTGTAAATTAAAATCATCACATATATATGTTGCTTATTATATATTTGTCTTATTGAATTTGCGTTTGATTACTAAACTAAATTTTTTAATGCATGAAACAACATATATAAAGACAATTTTGTATTTAATTTATTATAATCATGATCCGTAATTCAAATCGCTAGATTTTTTTAGTAATTTTTTAATGTTTATTAATTTTATTTAATAAATTACTGTATATTAAAAAGTTTAAGATAAGTTAAATTTTTATAAATGTATTATATAGTTTACTAATATTAACCCGTTCTACCAACATATTATATTTTTAGCATAAATATTTTATATTTATGAAAATAAAATATGTTAACTTATCAATTTAAAATAATTTATCATACTTTGTTCAATATAATATTTTATTATAAAATGATAGATATTATTATAAAATTGATAAAATAGGATATAATTTTATTCTTTTAGTAACATTTCATTACTAATTACAAAATTAGTTGAAAATATTTATATTCAATTTATGACAATTAAGATCTTATTATAATCTTTTTCAAGAGATTTGTTAGAATTTTAATTTTTTTTTTTAAATTAAAAGATATAAAAGATATTATGATTAAAGTAGTTAAAAATATTATGTATATTAGCATTAGTGATATACATTTAATATAAAATTTAAATGATGGTCCAAATAAAAATATCACTCATCTAAAAATCATGATTTTTATTTTATTAGAAAACAAATTTGAAAAAATTAAAATTAAAATAAATATTTATTTCTAACAAAATCTTTAAAAATTATTAGTAAATGTATTTGTGAAATTAATTAATTTTATTTTATTTAAATTTTCGTTTATAAATCAAAAATATATTCAATTTTAATTTCTAATTATATTTTATGATAATTTAAATTAAAACTAACTAATTTTTGAAAGTAAATTTAAAAAGATTCTAAGAAGATTTTTAAAAGATTTTGTTAGAACATTTTAAATATATTCATTTGTATTTCAAATAAAAAGATAATGATGATAAAAAATATAATAGTGAACTTATGTAAAATATGATATTTTTTAGGAATGGTCCAAACTAAAAAAAATCACACATGAAAAGAAGTCATGACTTCTGTTTTAATATATAAGATGGACGAGAACATAAATCAAAAGGTAAATTCTAGTTTTTTTTACTTAAGTATATTTTTCTTGATTCTTTATTAGATTTTAGGTTCTATTTTTTAAAAACAACCTCAGCAACTTTTGCAACTGATCAAGTAACTGACCGCATTAAAAATTAAAGAAGCAATATTTGCAATACATCCGGATAAAGCCCTTAACCTGATAGTTTTCTAGCCAGTTTTTTTTCAAGTTAACTGAGATATAGTAGGACCAGACGTTGTGAAGGAGATCAGAATGTTCTTCGAGACAGGAATCCTTAAACCATCACAAAATGTAACAAATGTTAGACTTATTCCCAAGATTATAGGTGCAAAGAGGGTGGCTGACTATCGTCCTATTTCTCTATGCAATGTGTATTTCAAGATTATCTCTAAATTACTGGCACTCATACTGAAACCAACTCTACGCAAGATTATTTCAGAGAACCAGTCAACATTTATACTGGGAAAGACACAATGGCAGTCAAAACTGATATGTCTAAAACATATGATATAGTGGAATGGAGATTTATCTCACAAGTGCTTCAGAGACTAGGTTTTCACGAGAAATGGGTTAAGTTGATCATAGAATGTGTGACTACAATTTCTTATTCTTATTTGATCAACGATTCAGTTCAGGGTTCGGTCATACCTAACATGGGGATAAGACATGTGATGAGCCCCAGTCCATGGATCAGTACATGGAACTAGCTCAGCATGGAGATCAGGACGTTCTGAACAATTCAACCGAGGTTCGCCCATCCGACCGTACCAATCAGACAAACCAAGCCGTGTACCGGATCGACCCATGCTTCGTCCGGAATGGAGTTTCGGCTGGAACCACGATCAGACGACCGAACTGACCGTACCACAGCTCGTCTTTCCCGACCATCTCGACATTCTAAGGACAATAGTCGAGCCAGACTTAAGTTGGGTCGTTAAGAACCCAAAGACGGACATGCATTCTTACCCGGCGGACCATCCGGACAGTCCCGCGTGCGTCCTTCTCCTTACCGCATTGGACACAGCCAGTTCAGATGAAACTGGATAGTAGCCGAACGGTCATCCTGACTGGTCTTCATCAGATTCCGCACTTTTGACTCATTTATCATTTTCTAGGTAATGTTTTCATTTTCTATGTCTTGTTTTCTCCATAATTCTTTTTGTTAGTCTTTGACCACAAGTACTATAAATATGTAATCTCATTCTATGAATAAATCAGTCTATGTTTAAGTTTATTTTTGTTTTCTTATTTTTTCTGAGTGAGAGAGAGAGAGAGAGATAGAGTTCTTTAGCTAGTTCATTGGTGTGAACCGGCTTGCTGATTTGGTGGTCATCCAGTTCATCTTTGTGTGTTGTTTGGTGGTTAGCCAACGCACTACATTCTTTCTTAGGTGGTTAGCCTTAGATCGTGAGTGTATCAAGAACCATTCCGCATCTCTTGACGATCCTTTCAATCCTTCGCAGTTTCAGAAGGGCCATTTGCCTTCTCGGATCATATCCAACATCCAGTTAAAGTGATCCTCCAATTCATGGCGTATCAAGTGGTACCTGAGCCACTTTGGCTGGTTTGTTTTCATTTCATCATTTCATTCTCATCTCTCCACAAATTTCTTTTATTATTTCTTGTTGGATCCGGGCTGTACATTTACTCTCTTGTGATTGCCCTTAAAAAAACGATAAAAAAAAGAGTAAACATTTTTGGCTTGAATCACTTCTGAAGAGAAATCGTGGGGGAGTGGTGGAAAAGAAACCTTGCTGGCTGAAGAGAAACCCAGCCTTAGGACAGTTAAAGCGGATCCACATATAAATATTTTCATCTTTCTTTCTCTTTACCCTTAAAAGTTGTTTTGGGTTTTGATTACTGAATTTTTACTGCCTATCATATTTGAACCAGTGAAAAGAATTCTGAGTGATTACCTAAAAAACGTGAGCTAAATACTTTGAGAGTGTAAGGATTTTTATTTGCTAACTCTTTTGTTAAGTGTTTTCAGAATGTTTGGGCTTCACAAGAAATCAAATCAGGCTTCAAAACTACAACAACATGTTTATTATCCTTTTAAAACCGTGCTTGAAAAAAAACAATTGATTTTTGGGGATAAGAAACATTTTTCTTCTATTGGGTTTGATTTTGTGCAGAAACAAAGAAACCAAAGGAAGAGGCAAAACAAGTTCGATGATGATGAGAAGATGGTCAGAAATGGTGATTGTCTCTTCAGCAAAACCAAGAGGAGCAACTGTGACGTTCTTGATCGGAACGAGCTTCAGACTTATGCCAGTTTGGAGAAGATGTTGCATAAGGCAATTTTCGCTATTCAGAAACTCAAAAAGAAGGGAAACACCGACACTTCTTCTGCACCAAAACAACAATGTAAGTTTTCTCCTCTTTCAAATTCTGATTTGAAAACTAATGTGTTTTCTTTTGATAAAAGCAAAGCTGTGAAACCCACAAGCAAAACTCATTCTACCATGTGCTTCAAATGTCATAGGATCGGTCATTATGCTAACAAGTGCCAAAACCATTGGTGACTTTGGAGAATGAGAACGTTGAAACCGAGCCAGAAAAGGAAGGTCTATTGCCAATTTTTGATGACTGTGCACATAAGCCGATGGCAGGTAGCTCTGAATTGATTTTTCAGTTTGAAAAGAATTCTAAAAAGGTTTTGAACAAGAATGAATTTTCTGGTCCTTTGAATGCTTTTGATATTGGCGCATATATGACCTTGGTCTTGGAAGCTTTGTGTCAATACATGAAGGGTCAGATGAAGAACAAAACTGTGGTCATCAAGCAAACCAAGACAGATTTTCTTCCATTCAAAAGCTGGACCAAACTCAAGGTGAGCAATGTTCTGATTATGATTCTTTTGCTTATAACCCTTTTCCTTTTAATGTTCCATCTTTTTGAAGAGGGAGTAAATGATGCGCCCCAGTCCATGGAACCAGCTCGGCATGGAGATCAGGACGTTTTGAATGATTCAACCGAGGTTCGTCCATCCGACAGTACCAATCAGACTAACCGAGCCGTGTACCGGATCGACCTGCATTCGTCCAAGATGGAGTTTCGGCTGAAACCACGATCAGACGACCAAACTGACCGTACAACAACTCGGTTTTCCCGACCACCCGACATTTTAAGGACAATAGTCGAGCCAGACTTAAGTTGGATCGTGAAGAACCCAAAGACAGACATGCATTCTCACCCGGCGAACCATCCGGACAGTCCCGCATGCGCCCTTCTCCTTACCGCATTGGACACAACCAGTTCGGATGAACCTAGACAGTAGCTGAACGGTCATCTTGACTGGTCTTCATCAGATTACGTACCTTTGACTCATATATCATTTTTTAGTCAATGTTTTCATTTTCTATCTCTTGTTTTCTCTACAATTAATTTATTAGTCTTTGACCACAAGTACTATAAATATGCAATCCCATTCTATGAATAAATCAGTCTAAGTTTGAGTTTATTTTTATTTTCTTCTTTTCTCTGAGTGAGAGAGAGAGAGAGAGAGTTCATTGGTGTGAACCGGCTTGTTGATTTGGTGGTCAGCCAATTCATCTTTGTGTGTTGTTTTGTGGTTAGCCAACTCACTACATTCTTTCTTAGGTGTTTAGCCTTAGATCGTGGGTATATCAAGAGCCATTCCACATCTCTTGACAATCCTTTCAATCCTTCTCAGTTCTAGAAGTGCCATTAGCCTTCTCGGATCATATCCAACACCCAACTAAAATGATCCTCCAATTCAGGGCGTATCAACATGGAGATCTCATGTTCCCGTATCACTTCATCATATGCGGTCAAGTTCTATATGGTATATGTTTAAAAACCGAAAGAGAAAGTAACTTGCAAGGCATTGAAGTCGCGAGAGGATGCCCAAAGGTGAGTCATCTGCTGTTTACAGATGACATCATGTTCTTCTGTCAAACATCCCCAACTAGCTGCAATAAACTGAAGGATATCTTATGGGAATACGAACAAGCTTCGGATCAAAAGATCAATACTGACAAATCTTCCATCTTCTTCTCATCTAAGACCCCAACAGAAACAAGAGAAGTGGTCAAGAACACGCTGGGTATTACAAAAGAAGGAGGACCAGACAAATATTTAGAATTACCTGAGCATTTTGGCCGAAGGAAGAAGTATCTTTTTACGGCAATTGTGGATAGAATTAAACAACGAGCCTCTAGTTGGTCTACAAGATTTCTCTCCAAAGCAGGCAAGCTCACGATGTTGAAGTCTGTCTTAACTGCAATCCCATCATTCTCCATGTCTTGTTTTGAATTGCATGCAAGTTTATGAAAGCGCATTCAATCAGTTTTAACAAGATTCTGGTGGGATAATCCGGATGGGAAAAGGAAAATGTCATGGGGTGCATGGGATAAGCTAACTAAACCTAAAGCAAGGGGGGGGGGGGGGGGGGGGGGTCTCGGATCAGAGATATTCAAATTTTCAATCAAGACCCTCTATCTAAACAGGCGTGGCAAATCCTAACAAAACCAGATAGTTTGTTGGCTCGAATTCTCCTAGGAAAATACTGCCACACTAAACCATTTTTTTAAGCTCAAGTACCAACGGTATGATCGCATGGATGGCGAAGTATTCTATATGGAAGAGATCTACTAAAAGGAAACCTAAGAAGGGCCATAAGAATTGGACATACTACTAAAGTTTGTAAAGATTCTCGGATATTGTTGAATGAGAACCTGAAACCATTTGGTCTTATTTCAGAAGCTGCTATGGATCTTACAGTGTCTGATCTACTAACTTCGGATATGCAATGGAATAAAAACAAGATTGAGGCTCTTTTACCTCAATTGGCAACGGAAATCCAACTGCTACAGCCGAGTCTATCAAAAGTGGAGGACATCTTTGTTTGGCAGCCACTACTATCGGGAGAATACACAACTCGATCTGGTTACTGCTCAGCATCGATGAAGCAGTCTTTTGCAATAACTCCGTCTGAACAAGGAGCATTCAACTGGATAAAAGATGTTTGGCCAGAGGTTTGTTCACCAAAAATGAAGATTTTCATTTCGTCTATCATACAGAAGGCACTGCCTTTGGGAGAAAACCTACCACAGAGAGGTATGATTCCAGGAACACTTTGTAAACGAGGTAATGAAGTGGAAACTGTAATTCATACCTTTTTCAGTGCTCCGATGTAATTCATACTTTGTAAACGATAATTCAAAATTGCAATTCATACTTTGTAAACAATGTAATGAAGTGGAAACAATGTGTGGGTAGAATGATTAAAATATTTTTTAATATGTTGTATCAATAACTTTAATGAAGTCAAGTACTTTTGGCAAAACATGAACATATTTACCATTCTTTTGATTAACATCTCTTAAAGTTTACAAAATAATTCACAACTAAAATATTACATATACAAATCATAAAAAGATCATAAACAAAATTATTACACAGCTAGATATTATTCCTCAACATAGATAAGTTTGGACTTCACTTCACATCATCTCTTTGTACCACTTTGGACAGAAGACTTTGGAAGAATTTCTGAAGACTTCGTGGGAAGTCTTCTGGCATAAAATACATAAGATTTCCCAAGAAGTCTTCCGAGAATCTTTCGAGAGTTTTCCGAGAGTCTTCCGAGAATTATCCCAGAAGTCTTCCAAAATCTGTCTCAGATATGAAAAACTGCATATTCAAAAGCTTTCAAATGAGTTCAAAATAGAGAAGACTTCAAAAATAAATTTTTAGATCATAAACAAAACAGTCACACTAGGTTGAATCTAAATTTTTTTAGAATCTAATATATAAAACACACAAAATACATATCCAAAATTTATACCACTTTAGGCAAAAGACTTCGGAAGACTTCCTGAAGACTTCATGGGAAGTCTTCTAGCATAAAATGCATTAGAAGACTTTCTAAGAAGGCTTCGGAGAAGTTTTCCGAGAGTCTTCTGAGAGTCTTCCGAGAAGTCTTCTGAGAAGTCTTTCAAACTCTCTCAGATCTGGAAAAACCTGCAAATTCAAAAACATTCAAATAACTCAAAACAGAGAAAACTTCAAAAATGAAAATTTTATGCTTACAAAATAAACAAAACAGTCACACTATGTTGAATCTATAGTTTTTTAGAATCTAACATATAAACACACACATAAATTCATATCCAAAATTTAGAGATCTACCTTTGAAAGAGTGAGAGATGAGAATCATGTAATGAAAAATATGCAAAAAGAAGATAAATTAGTGAGAAGACATAAGAAAAAGTGGGAAATGGATATAAAGTTGAGATTAGAGAGATGTTGGAGAGTTTTAGAGTGAGAAACATTACATTTTTGTTGCAGTCATTTGAGAGGAAGAAAGAGAATGTGTAAATTTTCTTTATATATGGAGACAAAAAATTCTAATTAGGTTAAATATTTTCGACCCATAAGACTTCTGGAAGACTTATGGAAAACTCATGGAAGATTTATGTAAGACTCATTGAAGACTTATGGAAGACTTTGATTAGACGGAAAATCTAAATTATTCCAAAATTTAGGCGGGAACCCTAAATTTTACTTAAATTTAGACGGGATGTTGCGGAAGACTTATTTTTAAGTTTTTTGTGAGTCTTCTTAAACTTAAAAAAAAATTAGAAAGTGTTTAAATCAAGTTATTATATTGTTAAACATATGTGGGTCAATTTGAAAAAGAAAAAAATGAAGGTAAAACTGAATACATGTTTTTTGTTTGTTCACAAGGGGGCTGTTGTAATTTCACTAGGCTTTTGGGTTACTTTTGCATTTGATTGAATTTGGAGTACACTTTTGTATTCAAAAAAAAGTTAGTCACTTTTGAAAAATCCCCCTTGTTAAAAACCAGTGTTTTGAAACCCGACCCGGACCCGCGGTTGAACCGGTAAACCCGATGACCCAGAAAAAATCCAGTTTGGGTTTTGTGAAAAACCTAATATTTAAAAACCCGAAAAAATCTGCAAAAACCAAGTAAAACTCGAAACCCGATACCGGTTGAACCACCGGTTAAACTAATAAATAACTTTTACTTTTTTTTTAGTTTTTAATTATGTTTTTAGATTATGTTTTATATTCTAAATTTTCAATTAAGAAATTAGGTGCCGACAAAAAAAAGAAGTTAGGTTTTCGCTTTTCAATTTTATATTTGTGATTTTTAGATTTTTATGAAGATTTCACTATACCACTTGAAGAAAATGAACTGAACGATGGTAGAGAGAAGAAAAATTAGTTGATGTGATTTGGTGTTAGTTTATTTCCATTACTGACAATTTATTAAAATGATTTTTTACTTTTGGTTTATTTTGTATTTGAAGTTTAATTTATTATTCACATTAGACATTTAAATATTTATAAATTTTATGTGTTGATTTTTTTAGATGTCACAACTCTTACCTTGTTAGAGAAATTTTCAATAGTCTAAACTATTTTTTGATATTTTGTATGTCAAATGAAAATAAATATAAAAACTAAAGTTATGTATTTTTTTAAATGTTGTTAAACATAAAATATATATGCATATCCAAACTGTTATTTTATGTTTTAAAAAACATTTAAAAATATTAAAATTTAGTTTTTATATTTTTATTTACATAGTTGATATATTATTATATAATAACTTTATTTATTTATTAACCCGCGGTTCACCCGCGGTCGACCCAGTGACCCAGCAACCCGGTAAGTCCTCCGGTTCAGTGTCCGGGTCGGGTTTAAAAACATTGTTAAAAACCCAATATTTAGAAACCCGCAAAAACCCATGGAAACCAGTAAAACCCGGAACCCGATACCGGTTGAACCAATTAAGTTTTACTTTTTTTTTTAGTTTTTAACTATGTTTTATGTTCTAAGTTTCCAATTAAGAAGTTAGGTGCTGAAAAAAAAGTTAGGTTTTCCCTTTTCAGTTTTATATTTGTAATTTTTAGATTTTGATGAAAAAATTGAAATGAACGATGATAGAGAGAATCAAAATTAGTTGATGTAATTTGGTGTTAATTTATTTATGTTACTCACAATTTACTATAATGATCTTTTACTTTTGGTTTATTTTGGATTTGTAGTTTAATTTATTATTTACATTAGACATTTAAATATTTATGAATTTTTTGTCTTGATTTTTTTAGATCTCATAATTCTTATCTTGTCACAGAAAATTTTAAATAGTCTAAACTATTTTTTGATATTTTGTATGTCAAATAAAAATAAAAACATAAAAACTAAAATTAAGTATTTTCTAAATGTTCTTAAACATAAAATATATACATATCCAAGCTATTATTTTATGTTTTAAAGAACATTTAGAAAATATTAAACTTTAGTTTTATATTTTTATTTTTATTTACATAGTTAATATATTATTATATAATAAAATTAATTTATTTATTAACCCGCGATTAACCTAGTAACTCAACGACCCGGTAAATTATCCGGTTCAATGTTCGGGTCGGGTTTAAAAACATTGATTAGTACATATCTATAAGTTTGCCAATGGTTAGAATTTTCAACTAAATGTCTCTTTCATCGAACGAAAAATAGGTGTTTAGAAGTTATTTCTTTTCTATTTGATAACTAGCTGTGATTATCATAAAGTCATGACTCAGGATGAGTATTTATTACTTTAATCGCCTTTCGTGTTGTATCTGCTATCTTATTCATATTTTCCTGCAACGTATTTACTAGTTTTGAATCAATGTTTCTAAAACTGGGAGATTTCAAAAATAAAGATGATGTTTTCAACTTCGAGTGAGAGTAATTCCACTTTCCCCTTCAATTTTTTTTTCCGAGTTTTGGGGATCATGTACGTGTTGCTATCCTGCAAAAATGTCGAAGATTAAAGATATACTAGATTTTGACTCATCCAAGCGTGATATTTATTTCTTAAAACAATTAATTTATAAGTATTTTTTTCTGGTGATTATAAATTACGTGTTTATAGTTTGTAACTTAATACATTTATTTTTGTGTCGACCTGGTTAGGATATACGGTATAATCGCTAAATCCGATGATCTGTATATAGATCACCACTATTTAAAACCAGATAAAATTTGGTAAAAATCCAATGGTATATTAAAAACATTATATTTAATAAATAATTTAATTTGTAATTTTCATTTTTTATATTTTTACTATACCATAAAAATACCAAATTTTTTGATAGGTTTTCGTTAATGAGGATTTATTATAAATATATCTTTTTAATTTTATTGGAAAAGATGGCACCAATAAATGATAGAATTTTCGTTTATTGGGATAAATCAGTATTGTTTTGGTCACAAAATTCATGAGACACCGTTAGAGAAAATAATATGTTAGTATATTATATTTATAAAAACTAGTATAAAAGAGATATATATGGCCCTGTTCGTTTGCTCACCCAGGTGATCCATCTGGGTGAAGATGCAAATTGATGTTCGTTTAGTGCATTATAATTCTACATCCAGATGGATCACCCAGCTGAATTTTTAAAAACTCATCTCAAATTCTCACCCAAATGAAGGTGAGTCTTGATGGTGCATCTGGATGCAGATGCATTTAGTTTAGTCCAAAATGACAAATGACAAAAATGACCTTTTAAAATCAAAATATTATTTTCAAACCGTAAATTCAATTTTTTTGCATATACTTTTTTCCACTATAACCAAAAAATACATTTTCTCGCAAAAACGGAAAAACACACTTTTCCGCCAAAACCGCAAGATGCATTTTTCCGCAAAAAAACATAAAACACACATGTTTCATTAAAACACATTTTTCGGCTAAACCAGTAAAACCACATTTTTCGACCAAAACCCAAAAAACGCATATTCCTACCAAAACCGGAAACAACGCATTTTCTCGCCAAAACAAAAAAAAACGCATTTTTTCGCCAAAACCGAAAAACACAATTTTCTCGCCAAAACCGAAAAATGGAATTTTCCTGCCAAAACTGAAAAACGGTATTTTCCCACCAAAACCAGAAAACAGAATTTTCCCACCAAAACCGGAAAAACGCATTTTTCCACCAAAATTGAAAAACACAATTTTCCCGCCAAAACCGAAAAACACAAATTTCCCGCCAAAACCAAAAAACACAATTTTCTCGCCAAAACCAAAAAAACACAATTTTCCCGCCAAAACCGGAAAACATAATTTTCCCGCCAAAACTGGAAAATAGAATTTTTCTGCCAAAACCAGAAAACTGAATTTTTCCACCAAAACCGGAAAACACATTTTCCCGCCAAAACCGGAAAAATGTATTTTCCCGCCAAAACCGGAAAAATGTATTTTCCCGCCAAACCCAAAAAAAAACTTATTTTCCCGCAAAAACCGGAAAAACGTATTTTCCCGCCAAAACCGGAAAATGTATTTTCCCGCCAAAACCGGAAAAACGCATTTTCCCGCCAAAACCGGAAAAATGTATTTTCCCGCCAAAACCGGAAAAGCGCATTTTCCCGCCAAAACCAGAAAAATGTATTTTCCCGTCAAAACCGGAAAAGCGTATTTTCCCGCCAAAACCGGAAAAATGTATTTTCCCGCCAAAACCGAAAAATGTATTTTCCCGCCAAAACCGGAAAAATGTATTTTCCCGCCAAAACCGGAAAAATATATTTTCCCGCCAAAACCGCAAAAATAACTTTTCCCGCCAAAATCGTGAAAAAAAAACTTTTCCCGTCAAAAACACTTTTTGCGCCAAAACTTCAAAACACACTTTTTCCGTCCAAACCGCAAAAACGTATTTTTCTGCCAAACCTATAAAACATATTTTTCCGCCAAAACCATAAAAATGCACTTTTTCGCGAAAACACACATATTTCCTCAAAAACCGCAAAAATATTTTCGGCCAAAACCGTAAAAATGCTATTTTTCCGTTGAAACGTAAAAAGTTATATTTTAGTCATTTTATTAACAAGTCCACCTGGATGCAGATGGAAGTTAAAAAAATGAAAAACAAACGAATATAGTTGCATTTAGATGATTCATCTGGATGCATGAACGAAATGATGAAACGAACAACACCCAGATGGAGCATCTGGATGATACATCTAGATGGACCATCTGGATGCATTTTCCAGATGTACAAACGAACAGGGCCTATGTATAAGAATTTGGTCTAACAAAAAACATCGTATAGATGACAAAAGTAGTATATCCCTTATATTAATTGAGAAACATTAAAACCTTTAAGTGTAGACACGTGTCATCACCAGAACGAAATTCAGAATCTTTAGAAAATATGTTGGTCCAATTAAGTATATATTATACTTTTCATTAAACTAATCATAAAATTAATTAAAATGTACACTCACTATTTTATTTTCTTTTCTTAAATAAAAGATACGGAATTACCAAATATGACTAATATATATATGATAATTAATGATTCTAATAATAAAGATTTGATAACCATTTATATTTCATCTATCGTTTTTGTTTAATTTTATATTATTAAAATAAATTAAACAATAAAATTAGTTATAAAATTAAAATATAGATTTTTCGTATATGTTATATTTTGAACTTAAAAAAACGACAAAATTACTAAAACTGTTAAAATTATTATGTTAAAAATTAATGATCAATGATTTAACATCCTCTATATATTAATAGAGAAACATTTAAAAACTTTAGAACATGTAGTTTGTATTAAATAAAAAATATCATGCTGAGTTGTCACGTAATTTGAATGTTAATTTTTTTATGTGGTGGCTTAAAAATCAATTGAAAATTTTGTCAATCCAAAATTAAATTGATAGAGAATGTTATATTATATAGTATTCTATTATAGACCATTCATTTATCAAATTGAAATTTATTATATATTATTTCCTTAAATAAAACCTACGGAATTACCTAATGTAATTATGAAATATATAGTAATTGATGATTTTAAATAATGAAGATTTGCTAATATTTTGTATACTTTCTATCATATTTATTTAATTCTTTATTATTAAAATAAATTACATAATTACTTTAATCATATATTAAAATTTTAGATTTTTTTGTATATGTTATATTTAGATTTTTTTTTTCAAAACGAATATAAATTACTAAAATTGCTAAAAGTCTCACATAAACTTTTGTGATCAATGTTTAAATATTTTTCTATAATAAGATACAACGATAATAAAATCATCGAAATAAATAATTTTATTTTAATAGGTGTTTATGTATATATATACTTCATATCAATTAATTTTAATTATATATCATATACGATAGATAAGATTGATTATTTTGATTTATTTATCATAAAATGATTGCGAATAAACAAGAGCAGTCATTTGATTTATATGTGCAAGCCAATTTATTACATAATAGTAACTGATTTTTTGGTTATTTAATATATAAATATTATGTATTCTGCACAAGACGCATATCTTAACCTAAGTATGTATCTCTTTAATAATTTTAAATCTTAAACATTTTATAAATCTCAGGCCAAAATAAAAGAAAGAAATGAGAATAAACTCAAAAATCAATATTTATATCGAGCAATAACCAAAATGATAAAAAAAAGAAAACAATATCAAAGATAAATATGATTGGCACGTGAACGTAAACTTCTCATAACCATAATTAACTTTTAAATTACTAAATCATGATATAAAACCTAGCTGACATAGTTTCATTGTAACCAAATAGTAGGCATGAGATTCTTCGACCTAAACGTTAGATTTTTAAACGATAAATAATTTTTGACCTAATATATTTTTTTAAATGGGATCAGTTCATTAGTAAACAAATGATGTAATTAACAAATTAAAAAAAAACATGTTTAAGGGCCAAAAATTTTAATTCGATCAATAATATAAATTTTATTTTCTATACGATATTTCTTAAATAATTTTCATATAAATTTATACCATGTGCAAAGCGCATGTCTTATCCTAGCGTATAGTTAAAAAGCATTAAATATTGTTAATATAGTTAGAAAAATACCAGGAAATATTAGGTAGGATCAATAAACTAATTGGTTAATAAATAGGTTCAATAACCTTTGTACGTAGGTTTAAGGATGATTCTCTTTTGACAGTATAAAACTTCTTGTCTGTAAAACTTCTCAGGACAACCAAATGTTATGATCCAATATCAGAATTATTGTTATACCTCCAAACAATCCATTTTTTTTGGTGCACAAATCTTATAATATACCTAAAGTTTTAACCAAATAGTAGAAGTTCCCTTAGTCGAGTGGTTTGACTAAGAGTTCATTATTGCTTCTACACTAGGAGATCGAGGGTTCAAACCCCATAAAACGCAAATTATGTAGATTATAGAGAAAAATTGTTACAAGAAGTTTTCAGTATGGTGCAAGGACGTATCATCGAATATGGGATCTCACAGGGCGGCTGCAGCGATGCAGTCAGACGTGCATTCTCATATAATGGTAGAATTGTCGGCTGTAGAATCGTCTATGTAATATTTCTCATCGTTGTAATAGTATAATTAATCAGACGTTAAAACAAATTAACCAAATAACATAAACGAGGATGACGACAGTTAACAGTTAGTGGGCCATTTTATCACTGAAACCCATATACTCGTTTGAACATAATCCCCCTATATATTAAAAGAGAAGTCACTTTAGTGATTTCTGGTGACGTGTCGCTCATATGTGAAGTTTCAATTTAATTGTTATAATTTGATTGGTCGATTGTTCTTAATTTTTATTTACTTAATTTAGATCTAAAAATTTAAGGTAAGTCTAAAATCATTTAACACCACTTGCCATATAATCTAAACAATATTACAAATAACAATTTATGGAAACTAATTCTCGAAATTATAGAAAGATTAATAATGTTTCATTTATCACTTTCAATATTTATAAACTATAAAATATAATGAACGAAATTTTATATAAGATAATTATAATAGTTTTATACTCTACTTGATGAATTGTATTCGAATATAATTATATAATAACTATTTTAAATATAACAAAATCCAAACATGTTTATTAATATTATTTTGACTTCCCCTATCAAGCAAATGAATGTCAAAACACAGTTTCAAACGAGATAATCTAAGCAGAATAATAAGTGTATAAATCTCAGGAACAATGCTTAAAAGTTTCATACCTTCAATGTGACCGAAGGTTGTGTTGATAGCTGCAAGCCATTTCTCCCTTTCACCATTTATCTTATCAAGAAGCATTCTTAGATTCTGCTCCTCCGTAAATTTGGCTTCATGAGCTCTGCCTTCAGCGTCAGCCATGGCTTTGACATGAATTGTTTCTCGCTCAAGTTCAGCTCTCTCTTTCTCAGTCTGGCGCCGCTGTGCTTGAATTTGTTCTTCCGTGGCGATCCTTGCTTGCTCTTTCCGGATAGAAGACTCCTCTTGCATCTTAACCAACTCCACATTATGCCCTCTGAGCTTCATGATCCGTCTAATTTCCAAGTCAAAGACTTGCTAGTAAAAATACAATCTTTAAACTCTTAAACAGAGGTTCATTGTTTTCATTCTTACCTGCAGTCGCTTTCTCGCAAACTCATCTTCATACCGAAGGTTTTGAGCTTTTGCTAGACCCACTACAAGAAAATCGAATATGAATAGCGTCAGAAAAACGCTATGTTACAATACAATAGCGTTATTAGGTACGCTGTATCATCGGTTGCGATAATAGGTCGAGCACATTAGATAGCTGTTTCTTGCTACTTTTTATGATTAATATAGCATTTTCTGTAGAGCAATTTTTCTAAATATATCATTTTCAATTTTTGGTCACAAAAATATATCACAAGGAGGAAAATAACCAAAATGTTTTATTTAATAGGTAAAAGGACTCTAACACCCTAGATATATATAAAATAAAATAAAAATAAATTAAAAAAAAATTTGTTATAGTTTTAGATTATATGTTTTCAAATTCGAACTTTTTTATAAAATTATTTTTTCTTAATTTTTTTTTGAAATTTTATTTTTGTAACTCAAAAATAATTTTTGAAACTATTTTTAAATTTTTTATTTTTAATATTTATTTTTTATTTTATAAAATTTTAAATCTCAATCTCAAATCTCCACCCTTAACTTAAAACCCTAAGGTTTGAATTACTTAACTTTAGGGATATAAGTGTATATTTAATTATTTAATGAAACATTTTGTTCATTTCAATCTTTAGAGTCTATATTTGTCATTTATGATAGAAACTTTTTTAGTGATATCATACGGTAATTCTCTTATTTGTATGCCATTAAATATTATTTAATATCATTTTTTGTTATTATTTATTTTAAAATTATTAATTTTATACTATTTACTTTTTGTTAATTATTATTAAAAAAACATAAATTAAAAATTTATTTATAACTAAATCGGTTTATAAATTGGTATTTCTTTACGAATTGAAATTTGGATACATGGTTTACAATTAAAAATTGGTTACAATTACAAATTGGTTTATTAACTAAACCAATTGATTAAACCTAATTCAGCTGTCAAACCAAGCTCTTCTTAAGCTACGCCGTCAACCATCCCCGCTTCAGTACCATCTTCGACACTGCTGCTCTTCTTCGCCGACGCCGCTGCTCTGTCTACTCCGACGTCTGATAAGTCTCGAGGACGACGAGCTCGGCTCCGACCGCGCTGCTCTGTCTTCTCCGATGCCGCTGCTCTGTCTTCTCTAACGTCTGACGTGAGTCTCGAGAACGACGAGCTCGGCTCCGACCCCGCTGCTCTGTCTTCTCCTGCTGCTCTGTCTTCTCCGACCGTCTGACGTGAGTCTCGAGGATGACAAGCTCGGAGAGTTTATGGAGATCCTGAGGGAGAGTGTTGCGGATCCCTTTCTGTCTGAGCTGGATCCTCGTGACGCAGCTGCTCCTGTCGCATTGGAGGGTGTCTCATTCGCAAGGGTTGGGGTTCGACCAGCCCATGTCTGAGCAAAATTGAATAAGGAGAGGAGGAGACAGAGGAGGAGGAGAAGAGATCTGTAACCTTCGTAATTTTTTTTCTCATTACGGTTGAGTGAAACTGACGTGGACTTACAAAATAAATAGATTGGTTCCTCAACTTTTTTCATTTGATGACATGTTAATCCTACAGCTATTTTGAAAGCTGAGGTGTCATGCTTTGGAGAGAAACAAGCCTAATTATTGTGTTGATTTGTCAAAAAAAAATGGTAAATAAAATTCAACACTTTTGGAAGATGTGTTTGATTTCTATTAGCCAATTAAAATCATTATTAAGCAGAGCAGGAGGTTTTTTACTCGAGTCTGCTCTATCTGTCTGCTCTAAACGCGCCGTCTCTGTGAGATAACAAGTTAAGTCCCACAGCGGATATTAGACAAAAGAAAGTCTAATATATAAAGAGATGTCTAACTCTAATGTCTAATGTCTTTTGGGAAGGAAAACAAAAGTAAATCCATGCGGGCTAGCCAATTAGATCCAAAGTGGACAATATCGTACTAATCGGACAATATAGAGTTGGACATGGGATTTCACAATTCCAACAATTGGTATCAGAGCGGTTTGACGAAAATCTGTAAGAAGACCAAAATACCCTTCGAATAGGAACGGGACCCATCGAGTTAGGATTGGAAGGTGTGTGTGGCAGAGATCAAGTCAAAAGATCCTGAAAGTCAGTTGTTGGAGACGAGATGAATGTGATCCTTAGTTTGAAGGGGAGAATGTGATATAACAAAATAAGTCTCACATTGGAGAATTAGAAAAAGGAGAGTCTAATATATAAAGAGATGTCCAACTCTAAATAGTACGAGACCTTTTGGGAAGGAAACCAAAAGTAAATCTATGCAGACTTGTTTCTTAGGCCCAAAGTGGACAATATTGTACTAATCGGAGAATATAGAGTTGGACATAGTATTTCACAATCCCAACAAATTTTTCTTTTCCACAAATTTAAGGGCCTATTTATATGTAAAATTTTTCCAAAATTTTAAAGCTTTTGGTTATATTGATTTGCTCACAAAATTATTCATCACAATATGAAACTTTACAAAAATACAGTTTGTCATGTCCATAGTTTTGAGTCTCCATAAATATATTTTTTGGAAAGCCATGCAGATTTTGTAAGATGCTTTCCAATTTAAATTGAATAAATACTGTTTGGCTATTAAGTTTTATTTATATTAATGAACAGTTTAATTGTACTTGGCGTAGTGGCCGCACACCTAGTTCGCTGGTTCGACATTCGTTTGATGCAAACTTTTTTTTTATTTTTCGAAATGGATCATAGGTTAGAAACACACTGGTTTTTTTGAAAGCCATCCAGATTTTGTAAGATGCTTTCCAATTGATTAAAAACTGTTTAGATATTACGTTTTATATGCACAACTATCTCTTTCTGTCGCTGATGCTCAATGTTGCATGGGGGAAGCAAAATCCATATGGTATTCGTGAAAAAATTACAAAGAAACACAAGCATAAAGAACTCATAAGAATCAAACATTGGAAGTTTATTGAAACGCCCGCTCCTTCCCCATTTCCAACCGGAGTTTCTGGGCGCGGAGTTGTGTTCCGTTTCTGGTCCCATGAGTTTCAAGTGCGTTTCCTTTCTTACCATCGACTCTTCCACTTATAGTCCTGCAAAAGGGAGAGGGAAAAAGAGGGGTGAGTATGAATACTCAGTGAAGCGATTCTAGACCAGTCTCTCCCATTAGCCTCTATACTGCTCAATGCGAAACGAGAACCGACTAGTCACTACACCCAATTCGTAACTAGCTATTAAAGTTTCATTTCACGAAATCAAGCAATGTAATGAACTCAGTCATCACTCAATTCACATAAATCGGTTTATTATTTAAGACTCCAATCCTTCTAGAACTCTAGGACCTACACAGCTCAAGCGGACCAACCCTCCCTTTTTCTTGCTGTGTTCCTGTGGGGCCGCCTGTCCTGGTACACTCGGCATCCGGTTCCCTTGGATGTAGTACATACCCTTGCAGTGTATTACGACCCCTTCCCGCCAAGACTCGGCTTGACTCAATCTTACCGGCACCTCTAATCTTACCCTGCCGTTTTTGAACGCTACGGCCGCCGCGTTTTCCCCTACTCCCCACCAGTCCCTCGGTGGTTCGTATTTCATTCAATTACTTTCTCTTTACTCTCCACCAGTCTCTCGGTGGTTCGTATTTCATTCAATTAACTTTCCTTTTTACTTTATTTCCTTTTTTCTTATCATTTTCTTTTTCTTTATCATTTTCTTTTTTCTTTAACCTCTAAATACTTTCTTACTTTCCTTTTTAGACGCCACCCGTTCTCGGTGTCACACTCAATCCATTTAACAATCATTCACGCATATCCTATCATTCATCTAACCAGTCCGGTTAACTATTCGCTTATGATCCTACGTTCAATTCTTTCTAACCATCCTAGCTCTCAATCACAAACAACAGATCTTCAACCAATCAATCAATCAGTCAATCAATCAATCATCATCACAACAATTTATTTAAAGTCCTAAATCAGTATGAGAGTTCTGATGCAATATGATCTAACAACCTAACAACAAACAGGATCTACTCAATCCTAAATCCACATTCAACAATATAGAAGAACATGAAAGAGATCTGGGTAGAACACCTCACGTTAGCCTAGATCCGGATCTGGATCTGAAAATAGGGGTAAGAGAAACGGGATCTGAAATCTACGACACCACGCGGCCACCACCACCACTCGCGGCTGCTTACAGCAAAGAGAGAGAGAGAGTCAGCCGGGAGAGAGAGATCGTGAGGAGAGAGAGAGGAGAGAGATGCGGCGAAGAGGGAGAAAAGAAAGAGAGGCAGCGCAGGGAGAGAGAAAGATCATCGACGGCTAGGGCTTCCGATCTCCGAGATTTCTCTGCAAAGCTTCGTTTCAAAGTTTCTGATGGGAAACTAAGGGGTGGAGGCTGTGTATTTATAGAAGAAGGCAAAGAAACCCTAGGGTTTTAATCTTAATGGGCTGCAGAGCGGGCCTTTACTTTTAAACCACAAAAACATTTTCCGCTAGAGTAGAACAAAAACCATTCAATCTTTTAGAGATCCGATGGAACAATGTGCGCAACTGCTCTCTTGGTGCCTCTTGGTGCACAGCTGGTCTCTTGTTCACCTACATGTTCAGTCTTAGTCTCCCTCTCATTGCCCTAATTTTTCGATGTTTTAGCACCAAAAAAAAATGTCAATAAGAAACGCAGATTCGACCAAAAAAGAAGTCTAGCTTCAAATTTCAGCAAAATTATAAAAGTTTTGAGATATATTAAGTAAAACTTGCGTTTGGTTCTACGGCAGAAGTAGAAGAGCTATGTTTGTCTAGAGGATTATGGTAGGACACCTGCGTGACAACAACAAAAAAGAAGCACATCCAGTGCAAATCAGAGGAGATAAGACAAGCAAAACTTAAAGGACGTGGGAGGATAGTAGGAGAAATGTATCGATACAAATATTAAGAAGCAGAGAGATGCTTACTTCCTCTAAATGTTCATCACTACTGAAATGAGTTGTGAGATCTTCAAGGCTAAAGCCAGAAAATTCGCACATTTCGCAAGAAACGTAACCCATTTCCCTACACTTGTACTCAAGAGCCTCGTCTTTATCATCTGCAGAACCTGAATTAGTTGTTGGGGAAAAAAAAAAACTGATTCAAAAACAGAGTTGCTACAAGAGAAAAAGACTAGATATCACCAAATCAAGTTTTTGTTCCCAAAATAGCACTCAAGGCTCAAAGTCACAAAAATAGGTTTTATTAAAGAGGTAAATATACACTTATACCCCTTGGGTTAATTAATCCAAACCTTAGGGTTCAGAGTTAAGGGGTGGAGTTTTGAAATTAGGGCTTGAAATTTTATAAAAAATAAATACTAAAATAAAAAATAAAAATTTTAAAAACAGTTTCAAAAAGTATTTTTAAATTATAAAAAGAAAATTTGAAAAAAAATAAAAAAAAAATTGAAAAAAAAGTTTCAAAAAAAAATTATAAAAATTTCGAATCTGAAAACATATAATCTGAAACTATATAAAATTTTTTTTTATTTTTTTTATTTTTATTTTTTTATTTTTATTTATTTTTGTTTGTTTATTTAATTTTAAACCAAAGGTATTAGGGATATTTTACCCTTTAATGAATGTCATTTTTGTGACTTTTTCCTTCTAGTATCATTTTTGAGACATAAACTTCAAAAGGTGCTATTATTGACAATTGCCCTTGCTACAATCAGAGAGAGAGAGAGAGAGAGAGAGAGAGAGAGAGAGAGAGAGAGAGAGAGAGAGAGAGAGAGAGGAAAAGCACCTAGGAAGCTTTCCCAGATCCAATCTCTAGAAACGACTGAAAGGAAGCTTTTCCAGAGATCTGCTGAAACGGGTTTTCGTCCAGGATGTGCCACGAGAATGGTGAATCCCTCATCGCATATGCGGAAAAGAGGTTCAGATAACATTTCCAGTGTAGTATCACCACAGATGAGCATTAAAGTAGCCGGAGGTTGCACACTCATTCTCCAGCCAAACAACTGAGACAGACAATCTGTTTTGAGCAAAAAGGAAATCAACGTTGAGAACCGTTACTTGTAAAAAGAAAAAAACCAAAGGGATAAAAAGACATACAGCCGAAGATGTTTGAAATATGGATTCCAGAGGAAAAGAGCGCTTCCAGGAGGGAGGCAGAGCGTGGGTTGAGATGTAGGTTGGACATGGCAGTGATGGTGACCGGACCAAGGTAGCCTGAATTTTTCAATGCCGATCTTATACTCCGACCAGCCAGCGATGGACTAAAAGAATCGGGTTTTCGTCCAGGATGTGCCACGAGAATGGTGAATCCCTCATCGCATATGCGGAAAAGAGGTTCAGATAACATTTCCAGTGTAGTATCACCACAGATGAGCATTAAAGTAGCCGGAGGTTTCACACTCATTCTCCAGCCAAACAACTGAGACAGACAATCTGTTTTGAGCAAAAAAGAAATCAACGTTGAGAACCGTTACTTGTAAAAAGAAAAAAACCAAAGGGATAAAAAGACATACAGCCGAAGATGTTTGAAATATGGATTCCAGAGGAAAAGAGCACTTCCAGGAAGGAGGCAGAGCGTGGGTTGAGATGTAGGTTGGACATGGCAGTGATGGTGACCGGACCAAGGTAGCCTGAATTTTTCAATGCCGATCTTATACTCCGACCAGCCAGCGATGGACTAAAAGAATCGGGAAGCGGACAGCTGTCCATGTCCCAAAGCACAGTCGTTGTCGCCATATGCACACTTGGCCGAAAGCAAAAATGAGGAGCGGGGGCAAAGGATCTGTTGAGCCTCATCGCATATGCGGAAAAGAGGTTCAGATAACATTTCCAGTGTGTATCACCACAGATGAGCATTAAAGTAGCCGGAGGTTGCGCACTCATTCTCCAGCCAAACAACTGAGACAGGTAATCTGTTTCGAGCAAAAAGGAAATCAACGTTGAGAACCGTTACTTGTAAAAAGAAAAAAACCAAAGGGATAAAAAGACATACAGCCGAAGATGTTTGAAATATGGATTCCAGAGGAAAAGAGCGCTTCCAGGAGGGAAGCAGAGCGTGGGTTGAGATGTAGGTTGGACATGGCAGTGATGGTGACCGGACCAAGGTAGCCTGAATTTTTCAATGCCGATCTTATACTCCGACCAGCCAGCGATGGACTAAAAGAATCGGGAAGCGGACAGCTGTCCATGTCCCAAAGCACAGTCGTTGTTGCCATATGCACACTTGGCCGAAAGCGAAAATGAGGAGCGGGGGCAAAGGATCTGTTGAGCCTTATCTTCACAGGATCTGAAGCAAGACCTCATCACGGATGTGCTCTAGGTTGCCAATGGCAGTGATGTTATGACCATCGTAGCCTGCATCCGTCAAAGCCGATGAAATTCTCGGACCAACCAGTGGGAACCGGACAGCTGTTGATGTCCCACCACACCGAGATTGGTATCAAGTCTTCACTCATCTCTTTAACATTCAAACAATTCGGTGTTAGTTAGGTTCTATTCTAGAAACGAAAATCTTCTTCAATCAAACATCAGACAAAGAATTCGTAGACAGACTGCTAAATCAAAATCACTGACCTCGTTGATTGTCGAATCCGAAAGGCCAAACGGAAGGACCGAAATATTTATTTTGAGGGAGGTGGGCGACAAGGGAACTTTGGCGGCATATCTGGTTTATATATATATATGAATAATGTTGGAGCCCTACTTTAGTTTCTTCCCCTTTTACTTCTTTCCTATCTTTTTATTTTTTCCCTCCCTTTTTTAAAAGCAGAATTCCACAAATATAATATTTATGTATTAGTATATAATTTCATTTAAAAAATATCAAAATATGTATCTTTTTGGATTTAAATATTTTCTTAAATGAGACTCGACTCATATTCATATAGCTTTATTTAAATTATTTGTATCATGTTATAATGAAATTTTAAACCACTAGACACAAAATTTTGAGTATGGAACTTTTAATACTTTAATTAATTTATAGGTTTTTTTAAAGATTCAAAATATAACATTCTAGGAGTGCGTCCACGCTTCGAGCGGAATATTGTGTTTCATTGTTGTTAAGTATGATCTATATAATGTAGTTATTTGATCGTTTTTATTTGTTAAAAGTATTGTTTGGTATTTTCAGTGTGTTATGTACTAATAGGTAATACGTTAATATATTTTGTGTTTATTTTTTTCAATATTGTGTAGTACTTATTAGTGATGGAGTGAACATCTCGTGTAAACAATAATAATTTTCAATATTGTATTTAGGTATGTGTTGATTATAAAATTAAAGATTTTAGCGTCAAACTATATTCTATTTTTTAATATTTTTGAAAATTATTATTTTAAGATATTTTTTTGTCTTTTCTCCATATTTTGATATTGAGTCGTCACCATTTATATATTTTGTTTATTTTTCTCTGTGTGGTGTTTTCACCATCACCGTCACCTCTGTGTTCTTGTTCTTCCTCGCATTCTTCTCCTCAATGATATTTGTTGTAAATCGAATATATAATTTTCAAGTTATGAAGTTGTTTCAGAAATTTTTAATGTGAGACTTTAACCATTTTTAGTAATTTATAGTCGTTTTAAAATATTTGAAATATAGCATATAAAAACAACAGAAAGAAATCTCATAACAGAACAAGCAAAAGATTGAATTTCAATTAAACAATGACATCAAACTTTAAGCTGTAGCAAAAGAATATTTTATAGACTGCTTAGATAGATATCTGCTGAAAAGCCTCTATTTCAGCAAGAGGACTCCGTCTTGTTCCTGTACCTGTACAGAACTCTCTTCTTCTTCTTGCTGGAAACATTGTCAACGGTCAGAACAATCTTACCAGACTCACTGTTCTTGAAACTGTTCCTCAACGGTCCTTCGTTTGATCCAATCTTCTTCCCCTTTTGGACAATTATAGTGTAAGCCCCTTCATTTGCTGGTACAAACTCTTCCTTGTAACTCACTTCCCATCCCAAAACCGCAATGTCCCACACCAATGTCCCTTCAGTCTATGAAACAAACAAAGAGTAGATAGATATTTTACCACTCCTGAAACAAGAACGGACTTTGGTTTTCAAAATTCTTTACCTCAGCAGCTGGGATCTCTATGGTTTCAGATGATCCAGGCTTAACGACAACTTCAGAAACAGCTTCGTTGGAGAACTCGGTATCATCATATCTTTTGAAACCACCGTACTGAACCGGGATCTCTTCTGCTGGAATGTAGCTTCATCAAGCCACAATGCATAATAAATGTTATGATAAAGATTAGAGACATTCAAAGAATATTAGGAGGAGCGGTGGTTAGTATTGGGTGCTTACTTGAGAAGAGTCTCTGTGACATTAGCTGGACGAGTCACAACAAACTTGCTCTTGGTTCTTTGAGTTAAGAATGGTGACAGGAGAGTGCTGCCAGCATAGAACAAGAAGGGAACATTTATGAATACCTGCAGAACATTAAAAACAATTTACACACAAGTCAGGAGATTTGGTAATAGAGAGAAGGCAAGTGAATGATAATAATATGAACTCGCGTTTCTGGAGACGAGTTCCGGGTAATTATCCTGCAGAGCTACTATTGCGTTTTTGATTGCGACCCAGAGCTCCTTTTTATAAAGTCCAGGACAGTTCTTGAGATCATGGATCTGGAGAAGAGAAGTAACACCTCCTGGTTTCAGATCAAGCTTCTGGATTCCCTTCTCCATCAGCTGAAACCTCCATCTCAATAGATTCTCCCTGCTCTGGTAAAGCTCCTCGTTACCAAAAACGCTGTAGATATTGTAACAGACAGGGCGTGATTCTAGGTCCAGACCGTTCATGTAAGCTGCAGAGGCAAGATCCTCCCCAAAGTCTTCTCCAAGGATTGAATCAATCTTGTGTTCCTTTCTCCACTTGAGGGTTTTCTTGAGCATCTCAAAGGCTTCGTTGACTTTGAAGTCTCTTGCTCTCAAGAACTTCATGAGGATCACATCGGTTCCTTCAGCTCCTTTGCTTGGAAGCAGTGGCACTCCCCATAGCTCGATGTCGTTATCCACAGTCTCAGCCTTTACTTCTTCTTCAGGGCTTTCCTTCTCAATGGTCTCAGCATTAGCATCAGTCTTGGCCTCTTCCTTGGGGCTGTCCTCAGCAACAACCGCTGGTTCACTCGTCTCAGCTTTAGCTTCTTCTTCGGTAACAATAGCCTCACTCTTCTTCTTCTCCACCTTAACAGGACTCTCTTTCAAGAGAGTGTTTTCAGTAATAGCTTCCTCAAGCTTTGTCTTGAGATCGCTGAGAGCCTTTTTCTCGGACTCTTTCAAATCAGAGAAGAAATCGCTTTCTTCCTTGAAAGAAGATATCTTCTCAACACCCTTAGGCTTGCTCTCATCTTCTTCTTCTTCAACCTTAGTCTCTTTCTCTTCCTCAACAACAACTTTAACTGTTGTCTCCTCCTCCACAGATGCAATAACAACCGCAGACTCTACCTGTTTCTCCTCCACCTTTACTTCAGCAGTCATATTTAATCTTTTGCCTATAATCACATTTAAACAAATCTTTAATCATCAAAACATAACACACTAACAAAAAAAAAACTCATAACTTTTTTATCTATGAATTACTAAATTTGAATAACCTAATTCTCCTTCTTGATTCTTGAAGAGATCTGAAATTAAAACAGTAGCTACTTCTTGGAGAGAAATTTACCTAAATAAAGAGTATCTCTCAATTCGACTTCCTCTTGTGTTTTATCTTTTACGGTTTATTAATAAGAGAGGAGAAAGTATTGAGCTTTGAGGGCTGGACCCCACCCATTCTAAGCAACGGTCAAATGTAGGGTCCACCACTAAAATAAAACAAGGAGAAACCATAACCGTTGGATTTAAAAGCCTTTCAATCTCTCTCCTCCATCCAATGATCCAAACTTTACACAAAAGATATCTGCTGGGTCCCCCACGTTCGTCTTCGCATGTTGCAACGGTCGTCTCTGCTGATCTGGTCATCCACCGGGAGATCGACACGTGGACTATTCGACAGAGTATGTTCGGCGCAACGGACTGATTTTTTTTTTTGTCAATTTGATCTTCATTCAAGCCCAAAGGGCATACAACTGATTAATACAAAGGCCCAATTAGAGAAGATTACAGAAATCCCTTATATAAAGTCGCATCACCAATCTAAAGCTGACATGTGGAAAATCTATTTTTCAAAAAAAAAATTGGAATAGAGAACAATCTGAAAGAAAAATAATGCTTAAAAGAAAAAACTAACAGAAACCGTAGAACAATTTTAAAAAAGTAGCCCACAACCCATGATTCTTTGTTTGTTCACTGTCCTTTTCATTTGATTTTTTTTTACATATTCTGTTTTGTATTGTTTCGATAAAGTTAATTATTGTCTATTTTTTTTAATCTTCCATTATTAAAAATTCTTTCAGTTCTATTGGTGAAACTGTTTTCCAATATCTTTACCGTCCCACTACCTTCACTTCTTTTGCATCTAAATAAACTGAAATCTCCACATTTAAAAGATCAGAAAACACCGTAAATTATAAGTTTCACATAAAACTCAGAAAATTTCTAACACATGTATTCATTGCGTAAAATATTTAAGCACGGAAGACATAGAACAAGAAGCACCAACTCCTCAAAGTCTAATAATAATGGTGATGAAATGTCTTTAACACTCTCATTTAAAGCTCCATCGAATGTTTCGTTTCTCAAATGCGTTCAAGCCCTCGAGTTCATCCACAAAAGCAGTTGTCAACTATTAAAGATGTGTATTTCTGTATTCATTTAAGTGGTAAACAATGGTAACTAAAGCTTTTTCTCAAAAAAAAAAAAAGTTAACTAATGTAATGTTTTTCATCTTTAATTTGACAATTATTTTGCCCTTGCTATAATACTAGTTAAAACCTAAAAAGGAAACGGTTGATGATGCTTTTGCCATCCACGTGTAGGCTCCATTAAATCTCCCAAGACACGTATCCTCTCCTTGTGTCTTTCATCATGCAGCGGCAAATCTCAACCGCTTCAAGCTTCCATGGCCGGGATGAAACTGTAATCGCCTCTCCATTTATGATTCTTCTCCGCTAAACCTTGTACCAATCAAAGCTCTTCCACTATTAAACGTACTAACTTGCTGTACACTTAAAACCACCGGGGATAATTTGCACAGGAGAAGCTCTGGACAACCGGAAATAGATTTATGTCGGACCGCCATAAGAAACGCCGACTTTACTAATCATACTCCAAATTGATAGAGACTTTCAATACTTCATACTTCTTCCAATCAGAGAAACTTTACATCGATCTTACTAATCGATTAGAGAAGTAAAGAATTATACTCCTAGAAAGAACTCTGGACAAACCGATGATTAGAGAGTTTAGACAGAAGCTAGCCGAATTCAAGCACATGTGAAAGGGCCAAGTACCACTCCGATTATAATTCGGAGTTCTTTTATTTATCGATCCTGATAATCAGAGATAAGAAAGGAAACATGAAGTATAGTTCTGTACCGGACCGAAACTCACAACAAAAGTCGCCATGCGAAAATATTTATCCGACAAGCGGAAGTAGTAACTCGCCAAGCGAAAGTATATACACCAAAAGACAAAAGAAACAGAGAGACTGGTGACCGGCGGCAACGCTACCGGCCACCGAAACTATATTCTTTGTTGGAGACTCTAGAGAGAAGTTGGCGCAACGGACTGATTATTCAACCGAAGTCCCTACTTCCATTTTTTGTGTTTTGCTGACTGTAAAACTTAGATTCAATGTGTTCTTGTTTTGTTTGATGCTAATTTTACAATTTGGAGTTACCCTAATTATAATTTACACTTATAATTAGATAGTGTACCAGTATCTGAGAATCTTTTCCTTGTAACGGTAAAATGCTTTCCTCCTCAATATTTTTTTTTTTAAATGAATCACTACAAAAATGATTATCATTACAAGTATAATTAAACTAATCAATCAGGTACTCTCCTGTCTTGGTAAGTAAGTGTTCACTTTTAGCTGTTGACACCAAATATGCCAGCAAAACTTTTTTTTTAGTTACTAGCTGTTTGATTGGATTCAATTCATAATACATCTATTAAATATTCAGTAAACCCTTATCAACATGGTGTTTACGATATTTAACCAAATCAAATTAAGAATTACTAACATCAATAATTATTAGTTGCTAATAAAAAATGAAAGTGAACATTTAATATCATAGATAGGTATCAATAAACGTTGGTCTTGGTCAATAGTTCCTCCGTTTCGATAGAACAAAATTTTTGTTTCAAAATAAATGTCGTTTTATGATTTAAATGAATCAAAAAGAATATCTTTGATGCGAATAAAAATGTATTCCAAAATATTAACGAGCTCCCAATGAGATTATATGATGACATTTAAAGTGCAGCGACGCAACTATTAAATTTGCTTTTAAACTAGGGAAAATCTGAAGAAATACTTTACACTTTTCTTCAGCTAAATAACTAATTTATCCTAGTTAAATTTATAATTACAGCAAGAAACTAAATTTATTATTTTAAATATAATTTTAATTTAAATGAAAGTAATAAAATAATCATCGTAGGAAATGCAATATTTTGTGTAAAAAAAATTGATAGTCATCAAGGTTACGTTGATCTAGTGGTAAAGAGATTGCGGCTGTAACGTTATATTTGGGTTCAATTCACGTCGGGAATGACTATTTATAATATTTGGATTCTTGACAAAGAATTGAAACCATTTTTTTTTACCAAAAAAAAAAATCATAGTCATTTGAAACTTGTTAAATTTTGATCCAGTCATTACGTTTTATAAGTTTTGTATATTTTTCTCTTTAGTGAGATTTCTGAGCACACTGACGACCAATGCAACGATTAGCTATCACATGGACAGTGCCATTTGTTCCTAGTTCTAAAATAACATGTAAAGTTTTATGTTATGTGTCGAAATGATACTTTGTTATATAAAATTCTCTAGTTATATTTTTTCTTTGAAAGAATTTTAGATTTATTCCAAGCAAAAAAGTCGTTTTCACGTTTGCTGTTGCCATGTATCTGAGTTTGCTTTGAAAAAAAAATGCAAAAACTATGTCTTCGACTTGATTTTCATCTCGTTTACTAGGTGTTTTCTTACACTATACGCAAAAATAATTTTAAATATATTAATTTTTATCTTAAAAGAAAATTTTGATTTATATTTCAATATTCTTATTTTTATATTTTAAATTTAATGGTTAAAAAATCATAAACATATCTTTTGTAATCTTATTTCTTTTGATTTGGTATAACTATTTCAATTAGTTTTTATTTAAATTTTAACAAAGATAAATTACATTTTATAATATTAATTTTAGTTATTTTATATTATGTTTAATGATTATTTATTTTAAAATATATCTTATAATTTAGTTTTAAATATATACATATATATTTATATAGATATAAATGCTAATTAATTTGAGATTTTGTTTGTTTTAATTAAAATATGTTAAACTTGGAAATCAATTGGTTAATTAACATGACGAAGATGAACAAATAACTTAAATAAAATTTTAAACACTTACCTATCAATTTTTTTTTTTGATTAGTGTTATTTTTTTTTTGTATTTTTGATGCACATTTACAATTATATTTATTTATACAAATATGATATTTAAGTTGATGTAAAGAATTATATTTGTAATCTTATTTAGCTTATTTTTATTAATGTGATATATATATATATATATATATATTATTTTAATAGTTATTAGGATCTAACCCGCCCTTTTAAAGGGCATGTAATGTTTTTCATCTAATGTTTTTTTTTGTCAAACTAAAGACAAATTATTACGTAGGGGTTATTGGTTGTTGTATTTAAATGGATTTGAAAATCCGAACTAAATCTAATGTTATTGGTTTTATGATTTTAAAATATGTATTAAAATCATGTGTTATTGGTTTAATGATTCATAAATTCTCTATTAAATCAAGTGTTATTCAATCGTACGAATTTACTAATATATTTGATTTTATAATGAATTTGAATGGATTTTTTTGGATTTTTTTGTTAAAAATACAAAGACTCAAATCCGAAGAAACACCTCTGGATTTGCATATTTTACTTGGATTTATAATACTATATGGATTTCTAAATCAATCAAAATATATACTACATGTTCCTATCTTATTTGGTTCAAAAATTTAATTGATGCAAATTTGGGGTTGTTTATATATTATGGTTCTAGTAAATTAGATGATAAGATGTAAATGTTGGTCGTGTATAATCCAAAAATTTATTTACTACGGTTTGTTTTTATTGTGATGCTCAGTTCTTTAGATTAATCACATTGTTTTTTGACAGTATACAATATATGTCAATTTTAAATGGATCATTTAAAATTTAAATGACAATATTTTATTAATAGATAAAAATAGGAATCTAAACTAATAGAATAGATAGATACATATATAAGATTTTAGTAATAATCTTTTGCACTATTTAATGTGATAAATTAATGATTATATAAATCTATTCCTATATATGAGGGTTAAGATATATATTCTTTTCCACTATTTTTAAATTTGTGAATATCACCAAATGTATAATAATAAAGATGATAAGATGACGGTTTAATGGTAATGTTCACAAAAACATTGTTACAAACAAACGTCACATGTATGGCCAATTTATTATAGTACATTTGATTTAGGAAGTTATGTATACAATTAGGAAAATGCAATTAATGCTGAAATCCTAGGATTAGTTAGTACTTCAGTGGCATTTAGATGTAGTTAAGCTATAATTTTAAAGGTTAACTAGATTTTGATCCGTGTTTAAGAAGCGGGTATTTTTTTGGTGACCGTAAACTCAAATATTAAATGAATTTATATTTATTATTAGATATCTAAAATATTTAAAAGCTATTCTATTAATTTCAGTCCGGTATAATATTTTCATTAAGCTTTCATATCCGAATCAGACTTGTGGTCGAACCGTAAGATCTAGTAACTCATATTAGTGGGATAGAATATAATAAAATGAATATAGTAAAAGTATCTGAAAATCAAAAAGGCCGTTATTAACCCACTGAAAAAAATATAATTTGTTTTTTGTTTTATAAATTTTTGATATATTAATATACATTTGACTTGTATAAGAAATTTCTTTTAACAAATATTGTTAAGTTTATTTATAAATATATTAATTATCAATCTACCAAAATAGTGAAGCAAGTATTATTTTTTTTCCTTTTTAAATTTTCTATCAAACTATTATCAATTTAAAAAAAAAATCAGTTTGTGACAGATATTTTATTATTAGAAATCCATATAATTTAAATAATGTTACATTTATATGTATTTATGTATAAAATGGTCTTCATAATTTGGGATTTTGTAAAAAATGGGTCTAAAGTTAATTTGGTTAATTTTCTTTTTCTATAACAAATGTTAATTGGATTTATAATTTTCTTTTCTGAATGGGTTATATCAGTTAAATTATCTTTTTTAAATTAAACGCCCAAAGCCCAATTAATAATATTTATTTTGTTGATAACAAAGTGAGATTAAATAGGGATAACATATAATATATAAGGAATACCAAAAAATAAAAAAAGAAAATGGTCCAACAACTTTTTATAAGTAGATTTTTAAAAATTGCTTCCCTTTTAATAGTATAGATTTCAGTTTGTATTTCAGTTTTAATAGATTAGATATACGAACTATACATTTTAATAGTTTTACCAAAAAATAATATCTATATGGAAAATTGACATTATATGAGTTATTAGTCATTGTTATATTTAAAATTCTTGCAAAAAAATATAAAGCTTTAAAAAGAAATTTTACAAGTCACAGTTAATATGATGTCATATCATTTTTTTCTTAAAAATGTCACTTTTTAAAACTGTCATCATTTTTTAGTGCTATATCATTTTTTTCAGTGACACACATGTATAAATCACTTAACAAATAATGTATAAGAGATATTTTTGATAAAGATTGTAATATCATAAAAGGTTAATCCAATATATATTTTAAATCAATATATTGATCTTAATAACTTGGAAATTTGAATTTAATCACTAAAAGATAAAATCTAACTTAAACCTGGGGAAGATGTCATTTTACAAATTGGACAAGAGTAGTTTTGAAAAACAAATTGAGTCAGTATATTTTTTCAAATTTGAAAACATAAATATGGTATTTTCCTAATTATCCCTTCAAACTATATTATTTGCGTGCCAATAATAATCAAGATAACCAAAACACAGTAGAAATAATCGAAGCAGTTGGCAAAGAGTTGCGATAATTATAACAGAGAAGTTGTTGAGGTCAACAGTTCCAGCTAACTCACCCCGCCAAATCAGCCGCAATAAAAGGATGATGATACCAGAGAGAAACAGCACAAACTACAGAAAGAGACAGAGCACAAAAGATCACCAGCTCATGCTGTACACAAATCAAATCTAAAATCACGTCTTTTGAATCAGACCCACCAAGACAGCAGAAGAGAGTAACACGTAAACCATCCACATTAAACTGAGACAGTCTTTTAATTCTCACAAAAGGTAAAAGCATCTAACAAAAAAGGAATAAAATTTAGCAGACAAATGTTATCGACTATGTCCCAACGTGTGTTTTTACGGTATTTCAACTCACCAAACCGCGGATCATTGCCGTCTGCTTGATCTCCTCTCAGGCTTCTCAGGTGTTATAGGAGAATCTGAGAACAAACCAGTTGCCCTGTCGAACAAAAAAAAAATTCATTACTGAACAATCAATCTATGACTGCACCTCTTTACTCTAAACTCTTGAGTGCTTATAAACAACTTCAACTAGTTTCTAGAACCAAAGCAGACCACTAAGTTCTTGTGAACAGCTATTTGCAAAAAGAGATAATGTTACCTGTCGTAACACAAGTATGCATCACCAATTTGTCCTGCAACCTTGTTTCGCACTTTCCTCACACAAATCTGAAACATACAAAAAGTTAATTACCTTGTTTAGGACAAGTATGCACATTGTTTTAACTAAACTACAGATTAAAAACAACCAAATGGTACTCACTTGCACTAGATCAAGAGGACCAGCCTTTTCATCACGGTTTCTGTGAATAACAATCCCATTGTCACACTTGTTAATGAAATGCGCACTCCCGCTAATATCATAAAGGTTTGGTGGACCTCCGTCCCATTGTTGCAACTGTTTTGGATGTGCAACGAACCAGACATGACAAGAGTGATGTTGCGCAAATCGTTTTATCTTCGTAAGCATCTGGCTAACATATTCTGTCTCCGTCCTATCCAAAACAAGTATAAATAGTTCTTAGCGAAACAAGGTAAAAGACTGATTGGAGTGAATAAACATTTCACCAACACTCACTGTCGTTGAGTACGTTGATGATCAAGCTCATTGTAAGGGTCTATGACAAGTCCTCGTATCCCATGCCGAAGAACGGCAGCTTTGGCACGTTCCAGAACCCATCCAATACTTGGAAGTGAGTCCAATTCACATCTGATTATTCATGAGAACACAAAACACCAAAATATTATTTAACACAACATCTCCAAAATGTACAAGCTCTATAAAAGGCTGAAAGGTTTTACCTTATGAGGGTGAAGGTGTCATCTAACCACAGTTTCCCTTCATCCAACTCCTCAACGCTCATCCGTGGGACACTTCTCCCATAACTGTTGAGCCAAAAAGAGAAAGAAGAGAAACATAACCTTAAGGTGATTGATTACACACCACAAAGTTAAATACAAGGCCACAGTTTTTCTTTTTATGCTTGAATCAGATAAGTGTGGATCTTTTCAAATGGAGAGAAGCTTACTCTGCATCAAAGAAGGGTTTCTTTACATGTTTCTCCAAAAGTTTCCTGCCATGATCTCGTACCTGCAAAACAGCAAGAACAGAAACAATCAAGCAAAACTGGTTTAACGCAGTTTCTTTGTTTCCATTCATGGACTAATTCAGAAACACACTTTATTTTCCATTGAGCACAGCGCAAACTTCCAGCCAACACTATGGTTGAGATTACATAAGAGAGCATCAATCCATTCACTCTTTCCGGAATTAGGAACCCCTGTCACAACCGTCAACTCTCCTGGCACAACCTGATCAGCAAACAAATGGTGAATATGACATCAGATGTGTTGACCCCTACATGAGTATATATTATTATAAACATGACTTCAATGCTTACACTATAGAAGTTGTCCAAAGTTTTCCAGCCGCTTGAAACACCATATTCATGTCCATGAGTCCGGTGATAGTAAGCATCAATTTCGTCGAAGAAATCTTTAAAGGAGAACAGTCCTTGTATAGGGTATGGTTCTGCACTTCGAACAGCTTCACTGAGTGAATGAGGTCCCATAGACATCAGCACCTAAGAGAATCATCCAAGTAAGGAATCATTGCAGGTCATCTATATTTCTATACCAATGAGGCAATTGCATAACGTTTTTTTATATCATCTGTGAACTGACCTCATTTGCATCTTTGTAATGCTCATCGTCACTTTTCTTCGGCCATTTGACACGCCAACATCTTTCTTTGCCAAGACGCCGTGCAACTTCTTCAGCCAGAGCTTGACCAGCTCCATCACCATCAGTAGCAATAACAATTCGAGATGCCTATAGGTTAATAAAAAAAAAATACTTTTATATCCAGATACTTGGAATCAAACAAAATAATAAATTGTTGCCACACATACCTTCTTTAAGTAGTCATTGCAATTCCATAGGAACTTATACTTGGTGTCCTAGCTTCACGGAAGAGTAAAGTTCTTAGGGAAATCAAATAAGAAAACTTAGATAAGAAAAGGTATGAAGCCTAAAGACAAGACAAACCTTTTCTTCAGGTGGAGTTTCCTTTGAAGAAACCGACGCTGGAGCTCCATCAGGAACCGACACACAATTTCTAAAACCTGCCTCTTCCATCGCAAGTTTGTCTATTTCTCCTTCAACCTACAGTCAAAGAATTAAATTCACTGTTTAGCCATCATCAATGCCATGTGATCATTCAATAGGAGGTAAAGGTAAACGTACTATAATGATTTCAGATGTTTTTTCAATGTCGTCAAGCCCATAAAAGATCCTCCGTGTATTCTTTTCCTGAAGGAAACAACACACACATAAAAACATGTAAATATAGTCATAATAGAAGAAAGCTCGAGAGAGAGAGAGTTGTTCATGTATGATATTAGAAAGGGAAGTTGTATGATATGGACCTGAAAGAACTTCTTAGTTAGATAACGGTACTTGACACTCACAAGCTCCCCTCTTTGCCAATACGTAAAAGCAATTACAATCTGCCACATAAACAAAGCAAGAACTTAAGGTGAGAAGAAGCAACTAACCACAGAAGAAGGCTAACAGGACCAAGAAGCAAGCATGTTCCTTTAGAAAAGAAGGTTCATGATTTTTCTAATTGCAAACAAGATTGGACCAGTGAGAGCCAAGTAACAGAAAAGCTTGAAAAATAACAGATTCAGAAGAATATTTGTAAGTACCTCATCACCTATTCTTTTCTGCATAACCCGATTTCTCTTTAGTGTTTCTGCTGAAATCATTCTTGCAGCGAAATAATCCTCAATCTGAAGCATAACCAAGAACACAATAAGGTTTTATCAAACTCAAATGAATTACAGAGAGATGAAATTATTTTTTTCCTTCATCGTAAACACAGAAGAAAGAAAGAACAATAAGTGAGTACTAGAAGACAACAACCTCGTCGCAGAGAGGTTCTAGCTCTAAACTATCCACAGTAAGTTTCCTTTCAACCTTCTCCACTGGAACTACAGATGTAGTAAACCTACCATCCACCTGCAGAAAGGAAGGAGGATAAAATTTTCATTTAATCAAATTAGATTTCAAGAAACGTGTGTCATGCTTGTGTTGCAACTCACCCGTACTCCACCTTTCAACCCACACTTGCCTCGAAAGCAATTCCATGTAGCCGAAGAACTGTGAATTAAAAGGGCATCATTAACTACAGTCTCATAAACAAAAAAAAAAAAGAAAAAGAAAATTCAAAACCAAAGCCGAAAATAAGATTTGCATACCAATCAGCAGCAATGAAAAGAGACAAACTTTTTTCTCCAGAGTCACCACCTTCACACTGACGTGCGCATAAAGAACAGTCTTAAAAATTTAGCGTAAATGCAACATTAACATAATAGTACTCTCTCAAGTCTTGGCATATACCAAGAGGCTTGTGGAGAAGACATAAAGAGAAATGTTATTACCTCGGGACATATCAAACCACTGTATTGTCCAGAGGGACAGTTTTGAGCATCAATTCCATTATCAGCTAATTTAAGCCTCAAGTTGGCTAATCTAGATTGCACAGCACCATCTTCAGGATCAACTACAAGTCACAATACGTTGAGCAAATTCATCAACTATAGAGGAGCAATTGGAAACAGCATTCACGACGTACCGGGACTTGGGGCTCTGGAGATTGAAGTGTAGGGAGATACACCATTGGGCCTTTGGTGATAAGGGCTGCTTTTGGACACGGGTCTCGAGGCTAGAACCGGACGAAATCTTCTAGAAACGGAAGAGAGTTGCCTCTGAGCACCACGGGTGCAACAAGGAGAAGAAGCTGCAAAAGAAGGAAGAAGACAAAACTCGAGGAACTGTTTCGAACCCATGAGTACTGACATCGAACTGGACAGTTTCCGCAGGTGGGTTTGAGGAAGACGAAGCAAGAAACGCATCCCGAAAAAAGTTTTCAGCTACTATACTTCATAGCGCTTCTTAATTCCGACAAGGGTTTTAGACTTTTTAGGGGTTCTTTCTTTTCCCTCCTCTGCCTGTCTGCGTCTTATGGAAGAAGGAAGAATGAGAAGAAGAGAAGACACCCAAGAGATTTTGATTTTGTTCTCTTTTTACGTAACTTGGGCTTGAGCAAAAAGGCCCATTATTTATTTGTTCAGGCACATTGCATTTATTTAGGCCCATTCTTAAGTTACCGCATTCTTTTTAGTAAGTTATGAAAAACAAAAATTTCTCACAAATACTACATTTATATTATCACATTTCATTTCATGTTTACACTAACCATTTTTATCCTTATTTTTAATGAAAAGTAAAAAACACTTATACCCTTAGAGTTAACTAATCTTAACCATTTTTATCCTTATTTTTAATGAAAAGTAAAAAACACTTATACCCTTAGAGTTAACTAATCTAGACTTAAGATTTAGAGTTAAGGGGTGGAATAAAGTTTTTAGAATGTGAAATTTGAGTTTCTATAAATATATACTTAAAAAAAAAATTAAAAATAGTTGAAAATTTGTCCAAAATACCACTTTTCTTGTACCACATTTCATTTATACCTTAACCACCATTAAAATTTTAATAGGCAAAATACTATTGTACCCCTGACTAATTAAACCAAAAGCATCTTTCTCTTTCTCACGCTTTTTTGAAAGCTTAAAATTCCCCAAATCTCAGATTCTTCACGTTGACCAATTCCGGCGAGATTTGACGACGTTGATGAGTTTTCCGGCGAGATCTGACGACGCTGGCGAGTTTTCCGGCGAAGCTGACAGACTCTATAAGCTCAGACGAACGAGAGATCTCTCTCCCGACGCCTAACAAACGCTAACAAAGGTGAGAGGAGAATAGATTATGATTTTCATCTCTTTTTGTAATTGTAGCCTGGTTTATCAAAATCGATTTGTTTCTGGTAAGGAAGATGAAGTTTTTCTCATGAAGTTTTCAAATATCAAATTTATAAGATCTTATAAATTGGGTCCTTTCGAATCTTACTGTTGATCTGTTAGCAATCAAAAGACATAGAGCGTAACATATATTTAACTCATGAGAAAGTACTAACCTAAGAGTAAGATTATTCCATGATTACTTCTTCTCTTGGTTGATCTGGTAATGTAGCAGGGAATTACAAAGGTGTGATGTGAGCTTTTGGATTTAAAGGATGTTGTGGAGAATATGTGTGGTGATATGCATATCAAATACCTCACTTTCTTGAGGTAATACAATGCTACTATTTGTAGTTTGACTAACAAAGTTTAGTATGTGCAGTATATGAGGTATAAGGTTAGTGTTTTGGTAGTGTAACGTTCTGTTTGGTATTTTATGAGATTCATTTTTTTTTGTCTTGTTTTGTGTATAATATCTAAAGAAGCAGTGGAGATGGAGCATGAGTTTGTTGAGTTACCAAAGTATATTACTTTTGAATCTTGTTTTTGGAAGTGAGTGTTGATGCATAGGAATAATATGTGGTTGGCTTGCGTTCAGATTTTGAAGATCGACGAGGTTCGTGAGCTGTTTGAAGAAGCAAGAGGGACTCTGAAAACGAACATGGTTTTTGCCATCAAAGAATTACATATTTATAATGCTTTATAAAAGTTGCAGAGCTGGCTTCTTAATACATTATTCTCTTTCAGCTTCTTCAAATATCTCTTATAGTAAAACAATTGTATATCTCGCTTAGGAGTTGCATAGTTGAAGAGATTAGTTGGACGTGTAAGTGAGTTTTGTTCCAATCGTTTCTTTTATAGAAGATTGAGATATGGAGAAGCCTTGATGTTCTCAGATTATGTTAGTAATAACAACTTTTTGTTGAAAACAAGGAATTGTCTCTAATGTTTTGATGAGAGCCGTATATGTCTTCTTAACTCATAGTCTTGCTCTTTTCATGAAATGTCCTGTTATTTTGTGGCTAAGTAACTGAGACTACTCTTTTTTACCACATTTTGTTTCTTGTTACAGAAATCAAGCTTGGTTAGGTGAACATTGAATGGTCTATATTTTGTGCCAATACTCATGTTACCAAATGAATTACATGAAAGGAAACTTATACAAAAGAGAGAACAAGAAGAGGAATAGTACATTGTATCCAGAATTAAATGACTTTTAACCTTATGAATAATATATAAATACTTATAAAAAAATCATGTGAAATAAATCCTCAACTTTAATTCTGTTAACATATGTTACCATCCGTCTAAAAAACGTGACGGAGGGTGACATATGTTAACGGTTTATAAGTTGAGGGTTTAAAATGTTGAAAACTTTGTTGAGGTTTTTTTTTACGATTCAAAAATAGTTGAAGGATTTTATCACTAAATGTCACTAAATATTATTAAAATATTTATTATCATTTATACGTTGTTTTAGATTGATTTATAAGCCTTTAAAATAATCTATAAATTTTAATACATTAATATATTATAAAATTAATTTATACATATTATTAATAATTTTCAACACTACTTACAACTTATTATAACTTTAAAATATTAAATTATTTGATATTTTGTAATAGTGATATAAAAAAAAATTTATGTGTTTATATCGTCATTGTCAAATATCAAATAATTAAAGTTTCTTAGTTATATTAAGTCTTAAGTAGTGTCGAGGATAATTCATCCATGAATTCAATCTTTCTATTTAGAGTAGGACTCACTTTTTCCTATTTTCATGATTTTTGTCATCCGGCTCATATTTCCCCCCTCCCCTCCAAAATAATGCATGATTATTTTTATTCTCATTTATTTCTGAATAAATACGTTATATTTTTATTTTATTGATCAGTAATATATTTGAAACATAAAGTAATACAATAAATTAAGAACAATATAGGAAAATAGGAAAGTATGAGCCGGATGACGAAAATCATGAAAATATGAAAAGTGTGTCCTACTCTAAATAGAAAGATTGAATTCATGGATGAATTATCCTCAACACTACGTAAGACTTAATATAACTTAGAAACTTTAAATTATTTGATATTTGAAAATGACGATATAAACACACAAAATTTTTTTATATCACTATTACCAAATATCAAATAATTTAATATTTTGAAGTTATAATAAGTTGTAAGTAGTGTTGAAAATTATTAATTTAAGATGTATAAATTAATTTTATAATATATTAATGAGTTAAAATTTATAAATTAGTTTTAAAGGCTTATAAATCAATCTAAAACAATGTATATATGATAATAAATAATTTAATAATATTTAATGACTTTTAGTGATAAAATCCTTCGACTATTTTTGAATCGTAAGAAAAACCCTCAACAAAGTTTTCAACATTATAAACCCTCAACTTATAAACCGTTAACATATGTCACCCTCCGTCACGGTTTTTTAGACGGAGGGTAACATATGTTAACGAAATTAAAATTGAAGGTTTATTTAACACGATTTTTAGTTGAGGATTTTTTTTACGATTCATCTTTAGTTGAGGGGTTTAATTACTAAAACCCCATGATTTCATATATACTCTTATAAGATTTTTATATCTATTTCATAAAGTTTGTCAACATTCTATAAGATTTTATAATTTTTGGATTTTATAAGGTTTTATAAATTATTTGTAATTCCTTATAAGCAATTTTATTAAGTCAATTTTACAAGTTTCTATAATTTTATACTTATTAATGTTTTATAGGTTCATAAAAATAAATTTATAATCCCCTATAAATGATTTATATAAATTCTTATGAATATCACCTAGGGTATTTTTAAACTCTTACAAATAATTTTTAATTTTCTATAAATATAATTATAATGGTTTATAAAGTTTTCAAAGGTTTTAGATGATTTTATAAATTAAATTAGTTTTATAAGACTTTATAAATATCTGTAAAGTTTATAAAACTAACAAGAACTGAGTTTTGCAAATACAAACTCTGTTGGAGCTAGATTCAAATGATTTACAAAGCTTTATAAATTAGTTTATAAATATTTCTAATTAACTTATAGACTGCAGTAGATATTTTTAAAGGTATTATAAATAAATTTATAAACATGTATGAATCAATTTATACATTCTTGTAACTCAAAATAAAATATCTTATAGAATAGTTTGTAATATTTCATAAATCAGTCTTTGAACCCTTATAATCCTTTATAAATAATATATAAGCTTTTATATATAATATATTAACTCTTATAATATTAGATACCTTATAAATGTTTTATAAATCCTTATAAATTATTTATAAACACTTATAAATGACTTTTAAACCTTATGAATAGTTTATAAATCCTTATAAAATGACTTTATATATTATCTTATAAGAGTTTTCATATATATTTCATAAAATTTGTCAACATTATTTAAGATTTTATAAGGTTTTATAAATTATTTGCAAATCCTTATAAAATTTATATTAAGTCAATTTTACAAGTTTCTATAAGTTAATATAAATAATGTTATAGTCCCCTATAAATGATTTATAAATTTTTATAAATTTCACCTAGTGTAGTTGTAAACTCTTTCAAATCTTTTTTCATTTTCTAGAAATATAATTACAATGTTTTATAAATTTTGCGAAGGTTTTAGATGATTTTATAAATTAAATCAATTTTATAAGACATTATAAATCTGATTAAAGTTCATTAATGATGATACATAAATTTATAAAGTTATAAATTTTTAGAAATTAACTTATAAATCAGATTATAAGCTTTTATAAATGAACTTATAAACCTTAGAAATTCTAAAAAATATATGTATAAACTCTTATAAACCAATTTATTAATCCTAAAACTTACAAATCTTTATAAACTACTTTAGAAAACCTATTTGTTATAGTTTTAAAAAAGTATAATTTTGTTTTAAACAAATTTATAGACCTATATAAACTAATTATAAAACACTGATAAATAGTTAGAAATTCCTATATAATGGGTACATTTTTGTAAGATTTGATAAATGATATAAACCCTTTCAAATTCTTACAAAGGAAATACCAAGTTCTTGCACATTTATTTGATTTTCTTAATTGATTTATAAGGGATTATAAATAGAATTTCTAAATTGATGTATTAGAGTTTATAGATTGATTTATAAAGGTTTATATTTTAATTACACTATCTTACCATTGAACTTTATGGGATTCATCATCTCAGATGCCGTTATGACCACTACAGCTATTGCTGCTACTAGAGCTCTTGTCATGATCATGGCTTAAATCAGTGATAATACGCTCATTAGTATCCAACCATGTTTTCTTTACGAATTTGCCATCATCTTCCTCAATTTCTCATGCTTTCTTGTAGTTCTACTGGGAACTAGCACCATCACCACTCTCCCTTTCGCTTTGCTTCTTGAATCTAAAAACACAACATATTAACAAATCAAATTAGTTTCAGGAAAGATGAACAATAAAAAATCATACAACAAAGAGTGGCTTATTGACAATTTTAAACAATGATCAAAATTTCATTAAACGGAATAAAGACACTTATACCCCTAAGGTTTACTAATCTAAATTTAGATTTTCGATTTGAGGGGTGTGGGTAAGAAGATGGGGTCTAGGATTTTAGTTATGTTGTTATAAATCCTTATACATTATTCTATGAAGTTTTATAACATTTTATAAAGGGTAATTCTCATAAATAGACAATTTTTAAGTTTTGATCACAAAAATAGACCACAAGAAGGAAAATAACCAAAATATTGCATTTAATAGGTAAAAGTACACTAATACCCTAGATATATATAAAATAAAAAAAATTTAAAAATTTTTTAAAAAATGAGATTATATGTTTTCAAATTCTAACTTTTTTTTTCAAATTTGTTTTTTCAAATTTTCTTTTTTGTAATTCGAAAATACTTTTTGAAACTATTTTTAAAATTTTATTTTCAAAATTTTAATAATTATTTTCTATTATATAAAATTTTAAACCTCAAACCCAAATTCCCACCCTTAACTTTAAACCATAAGGTTTGGATTAGTTAACCATAGGGGTATAAGTGTATATTTACCTCTTTAATGAAACATTTTGGTCATTTTGATTCGTAAAATTTATATTTGTGATAGAAACTTTTTTAGTGCTATCTTAGGAATTTTCCTTTTATAAACCATTATAAGATCTTATAACTGAATTTATAAGGGGTTATAAGTTGTTCTCATAAATATTAATAATGTTTTTATAAACCCTTTTACTATTATATGAACTTTTATAGCATTTTATAAATTCTTATAAAATTGATAATAATGCCATGTAAGAAATATATTACAAATGTGTAATTACTTATTATAATACTTTATAAGCCCTTATACTTTCTGTATAATACATAACACATTCTATAAGCAGTGTCAAATCTAGACATTAAAATTGACGGGTGCACTACGTCTATTTATGAATCAATGGGTGGAAAAATATAGTTTTCTGCTTTATCTAATATTTTACCTTACAAGATAACAATTGTATAAAAAAATTATTGGTGTACATGCACCGATTTTATGTTGGCTGTGGGTTTGCCCCTGTTTTATGCATTTGTTTAGTTACTTATAATTGCTTTAAAAAACCTTTACAATCCTTTAACATTTTTTTATGAATCTTTATGTATTATTATTCTTTATTCCACAAACTCTTATTAATGATTTTATAAGATTTTATAAACCATTTTTTATAAAGTATTATAAAGTTAGTGAAATACAAATTTACCTATTAACTTCATAAACTAACGAAGTGTCATAAACTCCTAAACCTAAATCACAAACTCATACAATATTCAGAGTTCTATAAACAAATTTCACCAAATACAAGATAATCCTTCTCATTCTGTACTTGTCCCCTTTTGCTTAGCATCCAAAGATAAGGTTTCTTCAAATTTTTGAACAATGGCTCTGTTTTTGTTTGATCTTCCTCACAAGCTAAGCATGTTGTCAGAAAAAATCCCCGCATTAAAAACCTCATAGGTTGATCAGAGAATATAAACCAGAGATCTTCCTCTTTCGTCAGTATTCTTTGTTGCATGAAACAATGGAACAACCCCCCCCCCCCCCCCCCCCCCCCCCCCCCCCCTGAAAACTGAACGCTTGTCCTTCTAGCAAGCTTCACAACACTTATAATGTGTAAGTTCTCTATCAGAGCAAACTCTTTCTTTCTTAATATATCAGCAACCTTATAGACATATCCATAATTGAATGGTGGATAATCACTTTTGGATTGTCAGGTGGTTATGTTCTAGCATCATAAATCCTCACACGCAATCTCAAAGTTGTGCAAAATTCATTGCTATCTAACTGTAAAACAAAATAAAACAAAACTTGTCAAGTATATTACTTTATAAAACGATGATGAGAACTTTTAATCATGGTCTAAAGAAACTTTATTCAGGCAAAATGTTCATGTATTTTAACAACACTCTTACAAAGGATATAAAAATAATACAAGATCTTGAAACCTAAATTTATAAGGGGTTATAAATTTTTTAATGCAGTGTTCACCATTGGAAAAAAAATTTCTCTTAACCAGAACTATTCAAATGACAAGTCTAAATCAACCTTCTTTGACTTTGGATATTAAAAGTAATAAAATCCTAAAATAACTAGAAATTCAGATTTATAAGGGGTTATAATTTTTCAAAAACTCAATGTTCACTATCGAAACTCTTTTTCTTAGATTGAACTGTTCAGATGACAAGTGTAAACCAACATTCTTTGATTTTTTTATAACCAGAAGAAAAAAAATAAAAAAATTACTTGAAACAAACAATAAAATACACAAATTAGAAACATACAAGTTGTGTAAAGGTTAGTTTAGTCTTTTACACATTAATGATTGAGGTATTTATGAAAATGTCCTTCTATTGGTGGTAAAAAAAGAATAATAATACTAAACAAAATGTATAAGTAAAATTTTCCCAAAACAGTTTCAAACATAATTTTTGTTTTCAAAACAAATTATAAAAAAGTTTGAATTTGAAAAAATATAATTCGAAAACATAAAAAAAAATTATTTAAATAATGATTTGTTATATATATAGAGAAAATGGTATAAGAGTCTTTTTCCATTTAATGAAGTTGTGGTAAAGATGAAGAGTGGTGCCATAAAAGTGGTAAACATGAAATTTCCCCCAAAACAAATTGGTGACAAATGTTAGTAGAACAAATATTTAATTCATAAAAGATAACTAGGTGATTTTTTCGTGCTCATGCACAAATATAAATATTTGTAAATTAAATAAATCAACATGTGATTTTATGTAGAATATTTAGTCGGTTCAGTTATCATACATGATTGGTTTGGTTATTTTTGTTTGTGTACATTAGATTGTAGAATTTTTTTGTTTTAAATCCAATTATTTTTTAAATATACTTCAAATTAATTTTGTTATATAATATACTAAAGTGTTGTTACTTGTTATACTAACAAGTATAAAAAAATAATCCAAACATTTCTAATGCGTTTATGTGATTGGCCAAAGAGAAAAATGTTTTCACCCTATTCCTCTACAGTTATCTATATACATCGAGCTTTCATAACCAAATTATCTACCTCTACTCTTTTTCTCTCTTCAAGCATTTTCTTCTATCATAAAATATGATTTTTTTTCTTCAACTTTTTGAAGTGCATTCCGGTTTGAATATTTTCCTGCATATCCTAGATATCATTGAGTCTATGCTTAAGTTTCTTGTAACTATAGTTACAAAATGTTTCTACTTTCACTGTGGTGTTTTATTTTTCCAAGCATTTCTTTCATGCATCGGTATTATAATATGTGTTGTTGAAGTTCAAAGAAACCTCTTAAAAGGTCCTCTGACTAAATCAATTTTTGTGCATAAAGTTTTTACTTTCCTATGTGGGATTTTCACATTTGGTTTCTATCGACCTGAGATTGGGTGCATAGATATTATATAAAGTTATGGGATCTATTGCAGTTTGTAAAGGTTTTATTCTTCTTTCAATAATTGTGGAGAAACATACAAAATCTAAATGGTTGGGTTATTGTTTTTATGTTGTTTTGTTTGTCTAACAACTTTAGTAAAACTTTTTTTCTTAAGTTTCTCTACAACTTTTGTAAATCTTTATGGCTAAGAATATGCATTTGGTACTAGGGATGACTTAACTATTATTGCTAATATGAAAGTTGTTCTTTACCAATAGGAGAGAATAAAATTTAGAAGTTTTTGGATTATTTTCTATGTTATTGTTTTCCTTTAAATGATTTTCAAAGGGTCACTCTCACATTCTCTTGAAATGAAATATTTGTGGGAGACTTGATGAAGAAGATGATAATGAATAACAAAATTCATCTCGACCAACACTATTTGAGAGTCCACCCCATGGAGAAGTATGGAAGCTGCCTTTCAATACTAGTTTTGTTCTTGGAGAATTGGATGGTATAGAGCTTAACTACGTTAAGTCATCTACTTAGGTTGTTCTTGGTGGTGGAATATGGAGATTTCCTATGAATGCTAGACTTGATCTTTTTTTTTTATGTTATGTTGTAGTTGTTATCGTCATTTGCTCTATTTTATTTGTTTTAAAATATCTATTTTCTTAATTGTTCTGTACTTTCAACCAGATTTAATGATCAATAGATTTTTTTTTCTTATTTTTTCTATACTATTATTTAAGATGTGATTTTGCATATTTGTCTTGTTCTCCACAGTTTTTTTTCCTTATCTTAAAAAAAAGTTTTACTAAAGTTGTTAGACAAAGAACACACCATAAAAACAATAACCCAACCATTTAGTTTATCATGTTTCTCCACAACTTTAGTAAATCTTTATAGCAGAAATGATGCTTTTGGTACTGGGGATAACTTAATTTTTATTGTTAATATGAAATTTGTTCTTTTGCCAAATGAAAGAATCAAATTTAGAAGTTTTTGGATTGTTTTATATACTACTGTTTTCCTTGTAATTGGTTTTCAAAGGGTTACTCTTACATTCTCTTGAACGGAAATCTTTGTGGGAGACTTGCTGAAGAATATGATAATGAATCATAAAATTCATCTCGACCAACACTAATTGCGAGCGCACTCCATGGAATACTATGGAGGTTGCCTTTGAATGCTAGTTTTGTTCTTCGAGAATTGGATGGTATAAAGCTTAACTACATTATATCATCAACTTATGTTTCTCTTGGTGGTGGAATATGGAGATTGCCTATAAATACTAGACTTGTTCTATTTTTCTATGTTGTAGTTGTTATCGTCGTTTGCTCTATTTTGTTTGTTTTAAAATATGTATTTTCCTAATCGTTGTGTACTTTCAACCATATTTAATGACCAGTAGATTTTGTTTTTCTTATTCTTTCTATAATATTATTTAATAATTGATTTTGCTGATTTGTAATGTTCTCCTTAGTTTTTTCTTCACTTAAGAAAAAAAATATTACGAAAATTGTTTGACAAAGAAAAAACATACAAAAAATAATCCAACCATTTAGTGTATCATGTTTCTCCACAACTTTATTAAATATTTATGGCTGGAAGATGCATTTGGTACTAGGGATAACTTAATTGTTATTGCTAATATGGAATTTGTTCTTTCACCAAATGAGAGAATAAAATTTAGAAGTTATTGGATTATTTTCTATGCAATTGTTATCCTTCAAATGGTTTTCAAAGGGTCACTCTCACATTCCTTTGGAACAAAATGTTTGGGAGACTTGATGAAGAAGATGATAATGAATCACAAAATTCATCTCGACCAACACTAATTGAGAGCCCACCCCTTGGAGAAGTATGGAAGTTGCCTTTGAATACTAGTTTTGTTCTTGGAGAATTGGATGGTATAGAGCTTAACTACGTTAAGTCATCTACTTAGGCTGTTCTTTGTGGTGGAATATGGAGATTTCCTATGAATGCTAGACTTGATCTATTTTTTTATGTTATGTTGTAGTTGTTATCGTCATTTGCTCTATTTTATTTTTTTTAAATATCTATTTTCTTAATTGTTCTGTACTTTCAACCAGATTTAATGATCAATAGATTTTTTTTTCTTATTGTTTCTATACTATTATTTAAGATGTGATTTTGCATATTTGTCTTGTTCTCCACAGTTTTTTTTCCTTATCTTAAAAAAAAGGTTTACTAAAGTTGTTAGACAAAGAACACACCATAAAAACAATAACCCAACCATTTAGTTTATCATGTTTCTCCACAATTTTAGTAAATCTTTATAGCAGAAATGATGCTTTTGGTACTGGGGATAACTTAATTTTTATTGTTAATATGAAATTTGTTCTTTTGCCAAATGAAAGAATCAAATTTAGAAGTTTTTGGATTGTTTTATATACTACTGTTTTCCTTGTAATTGGTTTTCAAAGGGTTACTCTTACATTCTCTTGAACGGAAATCTTTGTGGGAGACTTGCTGAAGAATATGATAATGAATCATAAAATTCATCTCAACCAACACTAATTGCGAGCGCACTCCATGGAATACTATGGAGGTTGCCTTTGAATGCTAGTTTTGTTCTTCGAGAATTGGATGGTATAAAGCTTAACTACATTATATCATCAACTTATGTTTCTCTTGGTGGTGGAATATGGAGATTGCCTATAAATACTAGACTTGTTCTATTTTTCTATGTTGTAGTTGCTATCGTCGTTTGCTCTATTTTGTTTGTTTTAAAATATGTATTTTCCTAATCGTTGTGTACTTTCAACCATATTTAATGACCAGTAGATTTTGTTTTTCTTATTCTTTCTATAATATTATTTAATAATTGATTTTGCTGAATTGTAATGTTCTCCTAAGTTTTTTCTTCACTTAAGAAAAAAAAAGTATTACGAAAATTGTTTGACAAAGAAAAAACATACAAAAAATAATCCAACCATTTAGTGTATCATGTTTCTCCACAACTTTATTAAATATTTATGGCTGGAAGATGCATTTGGTACTAGGGATAACTTAATTGTTATTGCTAATATGGAATTTGTTCTTTCACCAAATGAGAGAATAAAATTTAGAAGTTATTGGATTATTTTCTATGCAATTGTTATCCTTCAAATGGTTTTCAAAGGGTCACTCTCACATTCCTTTGGAACAAATGTTTGGGAGACTTGATGAAGAAGATGATAATGAATCACAAAACTCATCTCGACCAACACTAATTGAGAGCCCACCCCATGGAGAAGTATGGAAGTTGCCTTTGAATACTAGTTTTGTTCTTGGAGAATTGGATGGTATAGAGTTTAACTACGTTAAGTCATCTACTTAGGCTGTTCTTTGTGGTGGAATATGGAGATTTCCTATGAATGCTACACTTGTTCTATTTTTCTATGTTGTAGTTGTTATCGTCGTTTGTTATATTCTGTTTATTTTTAGAATCTATATTTTCTTATTCGTTATGTACTTTCAACCAGATTGAATGATCAATACATTTTTTTCTTATTCTTTCTATACTATTATTTAAGAAGTGATTTTGCTAATTTGTCATATTCTCCATAATTTTTTTTTAACTTGAGTAAAAAAGTTTTACTAAAATTGTTAGAAAAAGTAAACACCATAAAAACAATAACCCAACCATTTAGTTTCTCATGTTTTCCCACAACTTTAGTATTCTTTATGGCAGGAAAGATGCATTTGGTACAGGGATAACTTAATTGTTAATGCTAATATGAATTTTTTTCCTTTTACCAAATGAGAGAATCAAATTTAGTAGTTTTTGGATTATTTTCTATGCTATTGTTTTCCTTCAAATGGTTTTCAAAGTGTCACTCTCACATTCCCTTGAAATGAAATGTTTGTGGCAGACTTGTTGAAGAAGATAATAATGAATTACAAAATTCATCTCGACCAGCACTAATTGAGAGTGCAACTCATGGAGAACTATGGAGATTGCTTTTGAATGCTAGCTTTGTTCTTGGAAAATCAGATGCTATAGAGCTTAACTACGTTACGTCATCTACTTAAGTCGCTCTTGGTGGTGGAATATGGAGATTGCCTATGAATGCTAGATTTATTTTATTTTTCTATATTGTAGTTGTTATCGTCGTTTGCTCTATTTTTTTGGTTTAGAATATTATTTTCTTAATCGTTGTGTACTTTGAACCGGATTGAATGATAAGTAGAATTTTTTCTTATCTTTTTTATACTATTATTTAAGAAGTGATAATGCTGATTTGTCATGTTCAACATAGTTGTTTTGTTAACTTAAGTAAAAAAGTTTACTAAAGTTTTTAGACAAAGAAAACAACATAAAAACAATAACCCAGTCATTTAGTTTATCATATTTCTCTACAAAATTAGTAAATTTTTATGGCAGGGAAGATACATTTGGTACTAGGGATAACTTACCTTTTATTGCTAATATAAAATTTGTTCTTTTATCAAATAAGATAATCAAATTAAGAAGTTTTTGGATTATTTTCTATGCTATTTTTTCGGTTTTCAAAAGGTCTCTCTCACATTCCTTTGAAAGGAAATGTTTGTGGGAGACTTGCGGAAGAAGATGGTAATAGTGCGTTAGACAAAGAAAACCACATAAAAACAATAACTCAACCATTTAGTTTATCATGTTTCTCCACAATTTTAGTATTTTTTATTGCTGGAAAGATGCATTTGGTATTGTGGATAAGTTAATTGTTATTTCTAATATGAAATTTTTTCTTTTACCAAATAAGAGAATAAAAATTAGAAGATTTCTGATTATTTTCTATGGTATTGTTTTCCTTTAAGTGGTTTTCAAAGGGTCATTCTCACATTCCCTTGAAAGGAAATGTTTGTGGGAGACTTTCTGAAGAAAAATGATAATGAATCACAAATTTTATCTCGAGCAACACTAATTAAGAGCACACCATGGAGAAGGATGGTGGTTGCTTTTGAATGCTAGTTTTGTTCTTTGAGAATCAGATGGTATATATATTAACTACGTTATGTCATCTCCTTATGTTACTCTTGGTGGTGGAATATGGAGATTGCTTATGAATGCTAGCTAGACTTGTTCTATTTTTCTATATTGTACTTGTTATCGTTGTTTGCTGTATTTTGTTTGTTTTAGAATATATATTTTCTTAATCGTTGTGTACTTTCAACTAGGCTTGCAACCATATTTAATGACCAGTAGTTTTTTCTCTTACTCTTTCTATAAAATTATTTAAAAATTGATTTTGCTGATTTGTAATGTTTTTCATAGTTTTTTCTTAACTTAAAAATTTTTTTTTTACGAAAGTTGTTTGACAAAGAAAAAACAGAAAAACAATAACTAAACCATTTAGTTTACCATGTTTCTCCACAATTATAGTAAATATTTATGGCAGGAGAGATGCATTGGTACTGGGGATAACTTAATTGTTATTGCTAATATGAAATTTGTTATTTTACCAAATGAGATAATAAAATTTAAAAAAATTCGAATTATTTTCTACGCTATTGTTTTCTTTCGAATGGTTTTCAAAGGATCACTCTCACATTATCTTGAAAATAAATGTTTGTGGGAGACTTGCTCGAGAAGATGATAAAGAATCACAAAATTCATCTCGGCGCACCCCATGGAGAACAATAGAGGTTGCCTTTGAATGCTAGTTTGTTCTTGGAGAATCTGATGGTATAGAGCTTAACTATGTTACGTCATCTACTTAGGTTGCTCTTGGTGGTGTAAAATGGAGATTACCTATGAATGTAGACTTGTTCTATTTTTCTATGTTGTAATTGTTATCGTCGTTTGCTCTATTTTGTTTGTTTTAGAAAATGTATTTTCTAAATCGTTGTGTACTTTTAACCACATTTAGTGATAAGTAGAGTTTTCTTATTCTTTCTATACTATTATTTAAGAAGTGATTTACTAAATTTGTCATGTTCTCCATGGTTTTTCTCATAACTTAAGAAAAAAAAATTTCTTAACTTAAGAAAAAAAAAAGTTTTTCTAAAGTTGGTATACAAAGAAAACAACATAAAACAATAATCCAACCATTTATTTTATCATATTTTTCCACAGCATTAGTAAATTTTATGGCAGGAAAGATGCATTTGGTACTAAGGATAACTTAAATGTTATTGCTAATATGACATTTGTTTTCTTACCAAATGAGAGAATCAAATTTAGATGTTTTTGGATTATTTTCTATGCTATTGATTTCCTTTAAATTTTTTTCAAAGGGTCTCTCTCCTATTCCCTTGAAACAAACTGTTTGTGGGAAACTTACTGAATAAGATGATAGTGAATCACAAAATTTATCTTGATCAACGTGAATTTAGACCGCATCCCATGGAGAAGTATGGAGTTGCCTTTGAATGCTAGTTTTGTTCTTGGAGAATCAGATGGTATAGATCTTAACTACGTTGCGTCATCTACTTAGGTTGCTCTTGATAGTGGAATATGGAGATTACCTATGAATGCTAGATTTGTTCTATTTTTTTTCGTTGTAGTTGTTACCGTCGTTTGCTCTATTTTGTTTGTATTAGAATTTGTATTTTCTTAATTATTGTGTACTTTCAACCAGATTTAATGGTCAATATATATTTTTCTTATTCTTTCTATACTATTATTTTATAAGTAATTTCGCTGATTTGTCATGTTTACCAAAATTTTAGGTAATTTTGCTTGTTTGTCATGTTTTAATAATTTTGAGTGACAAGTCATCAACTTAAATTTATACTATTACTTTAAACTTTATTTAATAATTAGAGATAAGAACTATTATCTAAATATTTTGTTGAATCCAATCTTTAGATATGTATCGTTATATACATTAATTAATTTGTAACAGATTTTAATTCGTCATATATACTATGTGTTCATAATTGTACTAGGTATTTTGCTCACATTTGCGGGCTTAATAATTTTACAAAAAATTGTAAATAGATATATTATCAATTCAAAACTATTAGAATAAATCGTTTTTATGCTTTTTAATTATTTAATAATTAAATAATTATTAATTGTTTTATAAATATTCTAATAAATATATAAATAAATACTTGAAATATATATAAAAATTTAAAATAATAATTTCATAAAGAAAGTTTGAAAACAAAATTGAAAAAAAAAATCAAAAAAAAAAGTTATAAAAAAGTTTGAATTTGAAAAAGGGAAATACCCTAGGATAGCACTAAAAAAGTTTATGACACAAATATAGACTCTAAGGATCAAAATGACCAAAATATTTCATTAAAGAAGTAAATATACACTTATACCCCTAAAGTTAACTAATCCAAACCTTAGAGTTTGGAGTTAAGGGTCGGAATTTGGGATTGAGATTTAAAACTTTATAAAATAAAAAATAAATATTAAAAATTTGAAAATAAAAAATTTTAAAAACAGTTTCAAAAAGTATTTTCGAATTACAAAAAGAAAATTTGAAGAAAAAATATAAAAAAAAAGTTATAAAAAAGTTTGAATTTGAAAACTATAATCTAAAACTATAAAAAAATATTTTTTTAATTTTTTTAATTTTTTTTTTTATTATTTTATATATCTAGGGTATTAAGATCCTTTTACCTATTAAATAATATATTTTGGTCATTTTTTTCCTTGTGGTCTATTTTTGTGATCAAAACTTGAAAATTGTCTATTTAGGAGAATTGCCCTTTGAAAAATATAATTCAAAAACATAAAAAAAATTATTTAATATAATAATTATTTATTATATATAGAGAACAAGGATATGAGAGTTTTTTTCTTTTTAACGAAGAATCTATTTTTGAAAATGTCTCTTTATTAGTGGTAGACATGAAAATCCTCCAAAAGTCTTTATATTTACAATTGATTTCAAATCATTTGTGGTGGATTCTCATAAACAAATGATTGAAATCAAAATCCTAGGTAGCCTTTTTAGTTTATTTTCACAAAAATAGACTTCAAATAAAAATATGACCAAAATAAGTTTTATTAAAGAGTAAATATGCACTTATACCGAAGGGTTAACTAATCCGTACATAGGGTTTAGAGTAAAGTGGTGGGGTTTTGGGGATAGGACTTCAAATTTTAAAAAATTAAAAATTAAAATTTTCAAAATTAAAAGGGTCTATTTTGGTCATTTTATTTTTAGTGCTATTTTGTGACAAAAACTTAAAAAGGTCTATTTGAGAGAATTGCCATTTTAGAATCCATTCACTAAAAACGATGTTTAAATTTAAAGTTTTAATTGATTACAAAATTTGACAATTTATTTTAAATTACTGCTTGAATAACACCCTTTAAAAGAGAAATGATTGATTTTCTATTATGTGATATAGATATTAAAATAGAGCCGGGTCAATATGATTAAACCAAATATAATATAAACATATATATGATATTTTAATATTTCAAATGTACTAAAGTAAATATAATATAAATTTAACTATGATATTACGTTATTTTTTATTATTTCCAAGTTAATGATAAATTATCAGCTAAATCACTAAAATTATTTATTAAAATTAATAATTGAGCATAAATATGACAAATACATATTTACTAATAATCATAGAGAACATGTCAAATAAGCAAATTTATTATTCAAATAATAGTATAGATTGTTGAAGTTGAATTCTTTTTTCTTATATATATATACAAAGGATGAAATCTAGAATATACTAAGTTCCTTAGGAGTTATATGAATAGTAAATATAAGACATATATAGTATTAATTAAAGTAACCCAAATTTAATTAGTGTTCATACTTGTAATTTTTAAATATTGATTTAAATATGTATAAAAAAATATTATAATATTAAGATTATAATTTTACTAATTTATATAATCATTAACGTATTAAAATTCTTTAAATTGGCATCAAATTCTCCTGCATACAAAAATCTGAATAAATCAGACGTGTAATGGCTCACCCCTCTTAATTTAATCAGCACATTTTTTGGTTTAGCTGTCACGTACGAAAAGTCTAAGCACTAAACTATTCAGTCAAAAATAATAATTTAGTCAATGATTTGATAGACATCAAACTTATCCCTCCTTTATTTCCATGTTGTAACTATGATCTTGTTCTTTGATTTAACTTTTTATGTGTGAAATAATCAGTCTTGGTTATTTGCAAACCATCGTTTTCATAGATGCATGTTCACTTTAATTGATTTGAGGTAACAAAGAAACTACTCCAAAAACCTTAATGATGGGACATTCCGCTAAATTTTTCATTTAGTTCTTACGTCTATTATCATACTTATTGATACATATTTTGGTTCTGAATGTTTAGAAATCACGCCACACCACACTACACGCATCTAATATTAACAAAAGTTTCTACATATATTTATGTATCTATATGTTTTTATTATTATTAAGATTTTACCGCAGTTGTTCGACAGTTATTCTAATTATTACTATTCATATTTTTTAAAATACCTCTTTACTAAATCTATACATAAATAATGATATCAATAATGTAGTAAACATAAAAAAAAATTAAAAAAAACATGAAAAATTATCTGAAATACTCTCAATTGGCTTCCATTTTTTTGAAAATACATTCATTCAAAAATATCCTAACATTTAGGCTTAGTTACTATTGTTTAGGCTTTGTATTTATGGGGTGGAGTTGGAATTTTTAACTTCTTCAAATGTTTTAAAAAATTATTTTAAACATTTATAAATGATGTAGGAGAGTTAATATAATACTTTTATCATAAACATTAAATTATTTTTGAAATAGTTATTTTAAGGGTAAATTTGAAAAAGGTATTAAACTTGCGGCAAAATTTAAAATTCTCCCCAACAACATAGATGGAAAAATCAAATGACCATTTCTAAAACTAAATATAAAATAACTTTAGAATATTGTTTTTTTAAATCTAAATTATTCACAGGTTAAAATAATCCAAGTAAAACTAAAATAAACAAAGCCATAATTTAAAAAAAAACATTATAATTTTTTTTTCAAAATTAGTTAATTCTTCTTCTTTTAAACATATAATTAAAAATGGGAATATGTAGGTGATAAAAATATACATATTTCCAAAATGAAATAAATAAATATAAATAAATCTATAAGTGGATACATTTAAGATGATATGACTATATTTTTTTTGCACATACTTCTTCTTCTCAATAGAACACTTAGCTGATCTACACAAATTAGTTCTATATTTAACATATGTTGTTTTCTAAATAATAAAATAAAATTATTTTAAATAAACTATACATTTAAACTTACATTGCATAACATTTTTTATAAAATTATTTTTAAGTAAAATTTTAAGATTATTTTAAATGATGATCTTGCATTATAAATGGGGTAAAACTAATCATTTCCGTGAATATATTTTTACAATTAAAAATATTATTCTTCACACAGCCCAAACTATTATAAATATAATACAATTAAAATTTTCCATTTTTAATATATTATTTCTTATATAAAATTTTAATATTCAAATGAAAAAGAACAAATTTTGCCTTTAGCGCGGGTAGAAGCCTAGTTATAAAATTAACATTGCAAATTATTCTTGGAGAAATTTTATTTTTACACTTTTTTTGGTACCACTTTTCATATATACAGTAAGAAGGAGGATATTTTCAGAAATACATAAATTATTAATAGGCAAAAGACAAAAATAACCCTCTCACAATTTTAATCGAGCGACGGCGACGAGATCGAGCGAAGAAGACGTCGACGAGATTGAGTGACTGCAATGCGACGAGATCGAGGGAAGACGACGTCGACGAGATCGAGAACGGCAACGAGATCGAACAACAGAAACGAGATCGAGCGACAGCGACGAGATCGAGTGTATTCTCTCTCATGAAGCAGACGAGATCCAGACTCGAAACCTCAAAATGTTGAATCCTCAGAAAGAATCACAAGTTGTAAGTAATTTTCTCAGATTTTGTGGTTTCGATCTAAGAGAAAGAGTTACCTATTAATAGTTGGATCTAAGAGAAATAGTTTCGATAGTGAACATTGAGTTTTTGAAAATTTATAACCCTTTGTAAATCTAGGTTTCAAGTAATTTTAGGATTTTATTACGAATACCACATAGGGTTGATTTTGACTTGATATTTGAATATATACATATAAAAGAAAAGAGTCTGATAGTGAACACTGCTTTAAGAAAAATATACCCCTTATAATTTTGGGTTTCAGTTACAATTATTTTCGAAATTTTTCTGATGCGGCGATGATGATAATCCTACTCTACTGTAAAATCATGGTGGAGTTTATTTGCGACATTACGAAGAATGGCTATAAGTTGAAGCTATATATTATCTTCCTTTGGTATCAGATCATCTTTGATCACTTCACAGGTTCGAGGAGATTGTAGAATCTGAGTTTTTACCATTGACATCTATTAATGTTTAAGGATTACGATTTATTGCAACATTGAGATTCAGAATATTCATCAATCTGAAGAAGGTAAACGATTGATTAGAGATGAGTATGCAATTTGATTTTGTGTTTTGAAATTTTAGGAATTGGGTTTACGAATTAATTAAAGACTACGGGTATTGAGACTTTAGTATTGAAATTATTTATAAGGATTTATTAAATAATTTATAAGGGTTTGTAAATTCAGTTGTTATTTAGGGTATGTAGAGTGGAAGCTTAGTCTAAGTACTAGTCAAGAGAGAAGACATAGTGATGGTAATTGTTAGAGAATTGTATTGTCTACAAACAATGATCAACGTCAGAGACGTTGTTTTGTATTATCATTATTTTCAAAGGGTGAACAGAATATAAGATGATTCCATGATTTAGAGAAGTGCGCATAACTATTGTGTTGTATGACATTGCTGGAAAAACATGAATACACAAGAAATGATTTACAACTCTAGTTCATAGCATTAAATTGAGAAACATTGGATAACTATAATTAATATGTAATTATATCACCGAAATTTGTGCTGATAGATTGGATCAAAGAGCTAAAAGCCAAGCATGTCCCTGGAGCTTTTCTAAAAGAACTAAATGATATGTCTCTGGAACTGTCCTAGAAGAGTTTAACACTAAGGTAACAAAGCTCATTTTTTTCTTTTTACTATTTGCACTTCTTTGCACTCACCATTAGTTTTTTTCTTTGTTTCTCAGCAGAGCATTCTAGAGCAGTAGTTATCAAGAGTTAGCTTCCCTAATGCAAGTTGCACATGTTTTATCCATTCCTCTATCCTCAATCCACTCCTCCTTCGAGTGTTTAATATTCAGCAAAACCAAAATGCTCATAACATATGCCAAGTTAGGCATGGGCATTCGGGTCCCAATCGGGTTTCGGTTTTGTTCAATCGGATTTTGGTTTTTCAGGTTTATCAAAATCAGCCCCATTCGGGTTTTATGAAAGTTCGGTTCGGGACCGGTTTGGGTTCTCTCGGGTTCGGATCGGAGTTAGTAAATCTTCAAAGAACCGGTACAACCCGATGTACTTTTGGGTTCGGGTCCCAATCGGTTATTTGGTTTAAAAGTATGTAATTTGTATCTATTTTGTAACCAAAACATAAGTAAAATCGGTTCTTTGGTTTAAAAATACATGATTTATATCTATTTTGTAACCAAAACATAAGTAAAATTAATTCAAAAATAAGAAATGAACATCAAACGCGATAATTTAAAATCAAATGAAAGGTAAACATAGTTATTGATAGAAAGAAAACCAAATAAAAGAAAGCATAAAACGAAAACCAAGTTCTCATGAAATAAGAAACATTATTCAATAAAAACAAAACCAAAATCTAAAAATTTCAATCTTCAACCGCCAACTTCAACCACCAACCTTAATGTAATATATAATTATTTTAGATGTTTAACAATATATTAGTGTATTTTGGATACATATTAGGAATTAAGATCATGCTTGGTACAAGCTATTTTGAGAGATTTTGAATCTTCCGGGTTCTATCGGATACCCATTTAGGTTCGGGTTCGGTTCGGATAATACCCATAACCCAAAATACCATAAAACAAGATCCAATCGGTATCTACGTCGGGTTCAGATTGGTTTGGATTCCTTTTTATCGGATCGGGTTCGGTTTATTTGCCCAGCCCTATGCCAAGTAATACACCATTTAGTCGGATCCATCTTTCAATCTATTTATGTATTCATCGATGGATCAATTGTGTTTACAAGAAAGAAGTATCTATAATGATTAATAAAGCTATTCATGTTTGTTTATAAAGGTTTATAAAATCAATCATATGAATATATAAAAAACTTTTGTATATAAACCATTTATAATAGTTTATAAAACTTTTTATGACCATTAATATTTATATTTTTTTATAGTTACCTCTAAAGTTCATAAAACACTTAAAATATTTATAAAACTATTTATAAGGGTTTATAAAATCATTTATAAGAATTTATAAATCATTAATAAGAGTTTATAAATCTATTTATAAGGGTTTCTAAAAAAATTATAAGAGTTTAATAATCTTCATAACACAATTTATAAGATGTAATAAATCATTTAGAAGAATTTACAAATCCTTAAAAAAATTATAATTAAATCTTTATAAAGCTATTTATAAGTGTTTATAATTACTTATAAATCTTGTATTGTTTCGTATTATCATTATTTTCAAAGGGTGGACAGAATATAAGATGATTCCATGATTTAGAGAAGTGTGCATAACTATTGTGTTGTATGACATTGCTGGAAAAACATGAATACACAAGATATAATTTACAACTGTAGTTCATAGCATTAAATTGAGAAAGATTGGATAACTATAGTATATATGTAATGATATCACCAAAATTTGTGCTGATAGATTGGATCGAAGAGCTAAAAACTAAGCATGTCCCTAGAGATTTTCTAAAAGAGCAAAATTATATCTCTGGAACTGTCCTAGAAGAGTTTAACACTAAGGTAACAAAGCTCATTTTTTTCTTTTTACTGTGTGCACTTCTCTGCACTCACCATTAGTATTTTTCTTTGTTTCTCATCAGAGCATTCTAGAGCAGTAGTTATCAAGAGCTAGCTTCCCTAATGCAAGCTGCACCTGTTTTATCCATTCCTCCTTCGAGTGTGTAATATTCAGCAAAACCAAAATGCTCATCACATATGCCAGGAAATACGCCGTTTAGTCTCATCCATCTTTCAATCTATTTATGTATTCTTTGATGGATCAATTGTGTTTGCAAGAAGGAAGTATCTATGATGATTAATAAAGCTAAGCATGTTTGTTTATAAGGGTTTATAAAATCAATCATATGAATATATAAAACAGTTTTGTATATAAACCATTTATAATAGTTTATAAAACTTTTTATGAACCATTAATATTTATAATTTTTTATAGTTATCTCTAAAGTTTATAAGACACTTAAAATATTTATAAAACTATTTGTAAGGGTTTATAAAATCATTTATAAGAATTTATAAATCATTCATAAGAGTTTATAAATCTATTTATAAGAGTTTATAAATCTATTTATAAGAGTTTATAAATATATTTATAAGAGTTTATAAAAAAATTATAAGAGTTTACTAATATTCATAACACAATTTATAAGATGTAATAAATCATTTGGAAGAACTTACAAATCCTTACAAAACTTTATAAGTAAATCTTCATAAAGCTATTTATATGTGTTTATAATTTCTTATAAATCTTTGTAAATCATTATAATTATTTATGAATCATTGATAAGAAATAAAAAATTTATTTATAATGATTTACATAAAACCATTTACAAGATATTATGTAAAATTATTTGGTAGTAATAATTGTCTTATAAAGGTTTGTATAATAATTAATTAAAGTTTATAAAATGGTTGTAAGAGTTTATAATCTTTATAAATAAATTTATGAGTTTGTAAATATATTTATAAGGGTTTATAAATAAATGTATAAGGGTTTATAAATAAATTTATAAGGGCTAAAAAATATATCTATAAGAGTTTAGAAATTCTCATAAACTCATTTATAAGAGAATATAAAATCGCTAATTTATAAGAGTTTATAAGTCGATGTTTAAGTATTTTTGTTTACTGATTGAATAGGTTGTGAATATTGATAGGGTGAATATCCAATGTATTTAATGCTAGGCAGAATGAGTATAAGGAACTCAAAAATGATTTATAAGCGTTTATAAACCGATTTATAATGGCTTACAAGTTAATTTTTCTAAAGTCCCTCAAAAAGACAATCAAACACAAAAAGGCTTTGTAAAACATATACTTTTGCATCATCGGATGATGAGAAAAACTCTATGAAAATTTTAATGCATTCAAACACAATCTTCTGTAAAACCATAAGGCAAAATAACTATAATTTAAGTATCATTGTTATCTTTTAAAAGATTAACATGTAAGCACTTTATACTTTCTATGCCTTGAGTGCAAGCCAATCTGAGCACCAACCAGCTTGAAATACCATTTACGAGTGCAAAAATAGACATCTTAAGAGCATCTAAAAGGACATATACACTGCAATCACAAAACAAATTATGGTTCATGAAACCTCTCAGAAAGAATAATTCATGTACAAAAGAAGCAAAAAAAAAAGTGTCCTGAATTATATGGTATACAATATCAAAGGCTTATTTTGATTGTCCACATTCTAGTGTTTTTCGACTCATGTACGGTTTCGGTTCCAAAACATCATATTCACACACTGTTTGAGAATAAAAAAATATGCTCTTTGGCATATCACCAAAGGTCCTAAGATCATGAATGCAACTGCAAGAGTAAATATACACAGATATAGTTGCAGTTAGCCCTGAAACTACAAGATATTCACCAAATTAACAAATGTTCCCCATTTCTTCTTATTACAGAACATCAATGGATAAAGTGAAGCAAGAGACACATACTAAACTAAGAATTCATAAGCAACCCAAAGATAAAAGCATCTCACACTGAGACAACTACCAAACAAGCGTATATGTCTCATTTAGACTTACAAGTGAATAAAGGAGGGGTCTTTAGATAATAGTAAGATTCAACCTTTGAACCACCTAGTGTCCAACAGAGCGTCTTTCAACATTCTTCTGATTACTCTAAGCAGAAACCAAAAATGAAATCCAAAAGCTTTAGTGATTGCTTTTGCGAGATTTTGGTATAGATTTGAAAACTAAGTTGAATCGAGAAAGTAAGATTGAAACAATGGAAGTGGAGCCTCCATGGAATTCATAAAAACAATCGAGAAAACTTGATGGTCGTGGTTAGTCGTCTTCATTCATAAGCACTATGTTCTTCATCGATAAATTTATAAGGTCTTATAAATTTGAGATTTGAAAACTTCATGAGAAAAACTTCGTCTCCCTTCGCAGAAACTGATAGATTTTGAAAAATCAAAGATGAAACTACAAAAAGAGACGAAAATCACCATCTATTATCCTCTCACTTTTGTTACGCGTTCGTGGTGATAGATCGTCTGTTTGTTTGAGTTTGTAGTCTTTGCCAAATCTCGTCGGACGTCAGCATCGTAAAATCTCTCCCGGAGAAATCTTTGGAGTCGTCGAATCTCGCTGGTGAAATCGTCAGATTCGTCGATCTCGCCAGAGAAATCGCCGAAGTCGTCGAATCTCGTCGTTTAATTTGGGAATTCTGTAAATCGTGGGAGAAAGACAGTATGTTATGTTTGATTAGTTAGGGGTATGATGGTATTTTACCTATTAAAATTTTAATGGTAAAGTTGGTTAAGGTATAGATAAAATGTGATATTAGAAAAGTAGTATTTGTGATAAATTCTCATCATTCTTAAGTCATTGATATAAAAAATTAACATGTATATATACAATCAACTTATCATTTGTTATGCATTACACGGTTGACTTACAAATTATAAGCAGATTCGTGGCTTTGATGTTATTATGTATTTATAAAGTTTTAAAAATATAATTTTGTAAAAATATTTTTGGGTTAGATGTATTTAACAATAAAGAAATCAATGTTATCCGAATAAATATGTAAAGTAAAATAAATACTCTATGTTTCAATATATAAGTAATCTATACTATATTAAAAGGGATATATAATCAACAGGGAGAGTGTCCACGTCATTAATAAAATCAGCCAATTACGAAGCTTTAAATCGCCATGTCATATTCGCATGTCTCGCCTAATCCCTAATTTCGTCTGAAGCGATCATCGATCTCATCTTGCTGCTGCTGAATCCGTACGAGACGATCCGTTTGATCTGTTCTCTGGAGCCAGTGTACCAACCGTATTTGAAGTTCGGATCTCCGCCGTCCTTCCTCGCCATGGCCTCCGTGAAGATGCGAAAGGCTAGAGACTTGGCTCTCGTGGTGATCGCATTCGGAGATTTCTTACGATCGTGGTGGAGTTAGTGATAGTGGCGCTTAAGCCGGAGAGGAAACACGTGGTGATGACATCGTGCTCTTAGTTCCCTTCGCGGAGAAGAATTGTTGAGTCGGTCGAGGAGGAGGATGCATCATTGTAGAGGGGATCGAGAATTTCGCCGTTATCGAGTTCGATCTCAACCTGCGCCGCCATCACCAGGTGGAAAGAAAGTGCGAGAAAATGAGAGAGAGAGAAGTTTTTCTTGGGAAAATGTGGAAGAAAGCAGAGTCGTCCCCTCTCTCTCTCCAACGTTATAAACGGTTTGCTCTGTATTATTCATCTTCACCTGAATGAAACTCAAGATCAAGGGAGGATGATCCCCTTTCAAGTATAGTATTTGCCGGAGCTTTGCCGTGGAGTCCGTTGTGGCCGTGTTATTGACGTTTTAGATTTGAATCAGCCTACACGGACCTAACAGCAACAGGGATTCCAGCGGACTAACAGAAGCAGCCGTGGAGAGGCAAGGCAGGGACGAGATTAGCGGCCAGAAATTTGAAAGGAAATCTTCAGAAGAATCAGATAGTAAGATAGTTGGTGAAGAAAAGAAGGAAGATATGTCGCTTAGTAATGATAGTGGTGGCTCTAACAAGGCGGCTACACATGACAAAGACAGAGATACTTCTCCTTCCCATGAAGGGATAAAGCTTTCTCTATGATTTTTCTGTTTAAAATGATCATTTATGGATTGCCTTGGTTTAGTATTTTTGGTTTATAAAGGTCATGACTACAATTCAACAGGGTATTGGAACGAGCTACTATGGGCAGCTTCGTGTTCTCTCTGGAGGTCAAGCACCTGGTGGGCACACTGCTATATATGGACTATTCGGTAAGTGTTTAAAATGCATTTTTGTGTGTTTCAAAATGATGCTTTACATCTTAGTCATATACTTAATTAAGAAAGCAGAGTAGCAGGATCACTCTTATTTCAAAATATGTGCTCTTTTTAGAAGTTTACATTTGATGTCATAATTTTGTGAATCAGTGTCTCGAGTAATCAAATTTGATGTCACCCTAACTTCAAACTTTGCTATTCACATCCCTCAAAACTTATTCTCTCAGTGTTTGCATGCAGGGTGATCCGAAGATTATCACCTGCAAGTTTTCATGCTGCTGTAGCAAAGACATGTTTTGAGGTACGGTAATATTCTCAAAACACCAGACTTTGACTCCCTTTGCATAACAAATTCTTCTGCAGTTTCTGATTCTAAGTATCTCCACTTTGTTATTCACTCAGCTGAAGAATCAACTCATCACTGCTAGCTATGTTGATGATGAAACATCCATGTAGATGGCTAAGAAATACTTGGATTATGATTCTTGGTGAAGTGACATCTCACAACTTGGATAATTGAGAATGAGGCTCATATCAGCAAGGGGAAAGTGAAGTCTTTCACGCTCTTCCTGTGGTAGCATTCCCTTTTCTTCTGCAGCAGATAATTTATTAGCACAGATTGAATGACTTCAATCATTCAATCTGATGTACTCAAATCATGCAATAATGTGATCAAGAGCTCACATTCACCTTCCACTTTGTAATATTTCTTATGTATCTTTTTTTTTGGGAATCATAATAAGCAATAATATTTTACAGTACATATGCATTAGTATTACACCAAACAACTCTCAATAGAAAAAAGAAATACAATTACAACCAAAATAAAATTAAAGAAAAACAGTGAGCATATAAAGTTAGCTTAAAAAGGGACCCCATAGAGAAAATACATTTAAAAATATATAGTAAATTATTAAATAAACAAAATAAAATTGGAACAAATTTAAATAGTAAATATATTTAAGACTCAAACAAATATGTATAATTTTAAATAGTAATGACCACTATTAAATTTTTATGTACTTTACCTGATTTAATTATATTTCCAGTTAAAATGGATTAAACTTCACAACTTATTACTTATAACTTCATTAAACTCATCAGAAAATGATTATTAGTTTGAAACTTTGATCAATGAGTACAGTTATTTCTAATAGGTGAAGTAAAAACGGACAGGTCAGCCAATTATTTAAACAATTGTAAAATCTTCCATAACTTTTGTTTAATTAACATCTAAACCAAATATTTTAACACAATTTTATGAATATATTCCATAATTTAATGGTACATTTTAAACAAAAAGTATATTTTTGTCAATGGAATATAAAATAACAATAATTTCTAAAATCATGAACAAAATTTTAACACAAATTATAAAATAAACTTACTTTTAATAACAATTAAACCAAATATTTTAAACAATTACATCATATATATTTCATAAATATGTTTATAACCCTGAGTACATTTTGAAGCAAAACTATTTGTCAATTTTATAATCATAAATTAAAATTTCAAGGAATTTTCTAACGATAGAAAAAAAAACAATGGTAAAGTAGAAACTAACTTGAATCCCTGAGTGGACTGGCCAGTGTTGCGTACTGTTCTTTTTTCATTATTTAGAAAAAAGGTCATGGATCCTGAAATCAGAAAGCATAACTTTAAGACTTTTCAAACATCATATTTAGAAATTCAATTTCATATTGTTTTTAGAACAAAAATTTAGAATATAACCTTACATAAATTTATAGAATTAAACATTTATAACACTGCATGAAATGTTCTTAACATAAATTCTTTGACATACAAATAAAATAATAGACAAACAAAATAAATTAATATATAAATATAGATTTGTAATAAATAAATATCAACACATTTTTTAATTGTTATGATTTGTCAGTTACCAAAATTGCAAAACCTTTCAAATTCTATTTAAAATAACTATTTTCAAAATTTGCTCAAATAAAATGATTTGTGTTCTTATATTATATTTTTTACCTTTAACATATAGTCTTTTTGTTTAATATTAGATAATGTTTTACATCGGTGAACATATATTAAAAAATCGACTATTTTAGAAAGTAATATTAAAATATAATTTAGATATAGTTTCACCAATTAAAAATGTAAATATTAAAATTATAATTAGTTACACCATTTTTTTTTTACAACAGTTACACCATTTTTAGTAATGTAAAGTTATTTAGATACTTGAAAACATTGTCTGATGTTAAATAACAAAAACACATATAAAACATCATGATTAGTAAATCACCTGAAACGGAGGGAACAGTAAAGATGTGTTAAAATAATTTTTAACTCAAGTGAAAATGATTTATAGACATTGTCTTAGAAGTCTCCATTATGAGTGGCCGATGAGATATATTCCAAACATTACGGTATTCAAGAAAAAAGAAAAATGAAGCAGTCGTAAGTACTTACAAAACTCAACCCAAAACAATCACACCTTTTTAATTTATAAAATAGTTAAGTTGTAAATATTATTGGTTCGTAACAAAACATATATAAAGGATGTGATTGGTTAATCAATAGAGTAAAAAGGTGGAAAAGAAAAGTGAAAATAGGATGAAACAAAACAGTACCGTTGGCGTTAACTTTTCCATTTCATCCAAGGTGAGATAAATTTTATTCTACTTTATTCTTATTTTTATAGTAAACTGGAAGAATGAGAGTAAACCAGCCGAAGCTGAAAAGATTTTTTACCTTTTTCACTTTACTCTAATTATACCATACAGTCAGACACAAAGTCTCATAATAATAAGTTTAAAATTTACAGAAAATTATTCATGCATAAACAACTAATTTGGTTAGTTGTACAAAAAAACCTTCTAAATGCCTAATGATGATTAAATCTACCTTCATCTTTAATATTTCACATTAATCTAAGATAGCTAATAGTACTACTAATCTTTGTGAACATTATTTATTACAAAACTATATTGAGGGTTTCTATTTATACGTCTATGAAAAAACTTAAAACTGAAAAAAACAAAGGGATAGTTAGAAAGAATGAATTGTTAGGAAATATTTACATGCATGATAATTTTAAATATATTTTCTAAATATATTTTTCCATTTTATTATACACCTATTTCATTTTAAATCATTACGAGTATAACTATCTTACACTGTCAAGTAATTAAATTTTATTTAGAATTAGCATGAACGAAACACTCTAATAACATGATCTTGCTTGATTCTCAACCCAATTTTAATTTTTATGTTAAAAAAAAACAACAATTTCACTTTTAAAAAAAAAACAACAATTTCATCTAAAACAGTTTTTGCATTTCCACTATCATATAGCTATTTATATGGGACGAAGAAGTGAAAGTTTTAGATAATTATAAAGCATACAAATTTAAATACAAAAATATTAAATTATCATGTATGATATTTTAAATTATTGAAAAATAGATATATTGTTTGCTTTAATACCAACAACACGATTATACTTCAACAGTTCCAATTACATTATAGAGAAATTGCTTATAATACCACAAATTACATATAACATTCCAAAAATGCATTTAATCAAAACTATCCTAACGTTTGAGTTTAAGATTTAATGACAAACTAGATTTTGACCCGCGCTTTCAAAGCGCAGATTTATTATTTTATTTTTCTATTGACAAATATTTAGTAAATGTCATATTTTCATATATTTTTGTTTTATTTTATAAAAGACTTAAACTTTTTATCTTTATTTATCGTATTTCATTTTAAATGACTATTTATGTTTAAAAAATTAAACTTATTTCTTTAATGAATTAAGTTGGTATAACTCTGATAAATTAATTTTATTATGTGGTTAATATTTTAATAAAAATTATATACTTTTACTAAAAATTTATACTTTTCAATGAAAAAAATCAGTTTTTTATGAATGGTTAAATTATATTAAGAAAAGAAAGAAAAATAATAATTAAGAATAATTGAAAAAAATTATTTGAACTTGGACTCAATGGCTCAAAAGAAAAAAAAAATGTGAGAATTAGATCTGATTTCTTAATCAGCCCAAGAGAGATATGATGTGGGCTGGATCCGAAAAAAATGACCCAATATAGATGTGTTATTAATATTACTTGATTGCCATTAATGAAACATGTAATGTTAGTAAAGAAAATGGTAGGCTAAGGTAAAAAGGACAATAGGATCCTGCTTTAATAGTATAGATATTTGGAGTTTATTATTTAAAGGATAGAATTGGGTAAACGTCCATACATAATTCTTACATATTTAAAAAATGATTATGTGGGTTCGTTTAGTTTTTTATTACAAATTTAAGGTATTTACGAAAAATTATTCTTTAAAGAGATTTTAAAATAGTATCAATTCTATGGTAAAATTAGAATTTCTCCTTAACATTATTAGAAGAACTAGGAAAAATATGCAAAACTAAACTAATGACGAAACATAGAGCTCACCATGTTAAAGAAATCACAATTAAAAAATACCTCAAGCTACTTTATTATTATGTTAGAGATACTATAAATATTATGTAAAACTACTTTTAAATATAATATAAATTAAAATGGTGAAAATTAGTGTATCTAATCCGCGCGTAGCGCGGAGAAAAGATCTAGTTTTAGCTAAAAGCACTAATACTAAAAAATATTACTTTAAAAAAAATATTATTTAATTATTAAGATTAACCAATTAGTCACACAATATTCAACAAGTTAGAGGTGCATTGAAATGAGTATATTGTGAAATATTTTCTTTTTGGCTAAAACTACTTATAATATGAAACAGATGAAGTACAAAATTTCTTTTCAATCTATATTTTCAAAATCTAGCCCATAAATTTAACTAACGCAAAAAAATCATAAATAGTATCAGCATAAACGTGTTTATCAGTCTTCTTGATTTTGGTAACATTATTAAAATACATCATGCTTAACCATCACCAACAGCACCAATACACCAATATCTAATGGCAGTAGTTTCCACAAGAATACCACCTACATATTTCACTATCTTGTCATGACACCACCCGCACACCGACGTGCATCTCAGAATAGAATCTTCGGAGCTCTTTAAACCCACGAATTTTCAAATCTTCATATGAAGCTAGAATATTCCTATGTAACCTTTTTCCTAAAAAATTTCAATAAGGTCATAATACCACATCATGACTTCATATTTGAAAATTACACTCATCAATTTATATATATTGTAACTCTTGAGTAATAGTTCCTGTGTCACACACATAGTTCATGGACAACGTACGTTCTTTCAACTTTAGCAGTCATGTAACTTACTTCCTTTTTTCTTCACCGTCAAGGCTCAGTTCATATAATTCATCCATAAACCCATCTTTCCCAGTCAGTCCCCACACACTAAAAATAAAAACAATTTGTTAGCAATAAAATGTCACGACTGTTCTTCTCCCCTCGTCAAATCAAAAACAATTTGTTCAAGAAACAAAGAGTTGTGATGAATTTTTCTTTCAATCAATCGGAGTGGATGGATGATTTGACTTAACTTAAGGTCACTGCTCCCATTATATTTTAGTCTCTCTCAAAATCCAACAACAAATATTAGTACTTATTACCTTTAATTTTCTTAATTTATTTTTCTATTTATTAAAGCCCCACTTTTTTTTTGTTTTAGTATCATGTTTTTTTAACAAAATAAAATATATCATCTTTGGAAAAAAAGAAGTATATCATGTTGGAAAAAAAACAAAATTTAATTTGGTGGCCACAACATGTCCAACAATGTCAGTTGTCATTACACTAATTCACTCATTCAATAAAGCAATTCAAAAAACTTAGGCAGATTATTGACTTCTAAATTTTTTTCTCAATGTTAAGTATACAACTTAATGGGAAATGAGAAGATTTTCTTTGTTCAGTGAAAACTAAATGTTCTTTGTTAAACGAGAAAAGAGATGTGCTATGTAACCCCCTGAAACTATTTATAACTCTTGTAAATTATGATACAGCATTGACATATAAACTTAACTAGAGACTGATCCGCGCATCCGCGTAGATATTAGTTTCTTTATATATTTTAGATAAATCGTAATATAAATAATTGTATTCAAAAGATCTGGACCGAATCGGATAACATGGTTATTTTCGGTAACAAATATCCGAACCCGTTTCAGATACATTTGTTATTTAGATATTTTTAGGTTAATATACATCGGAACCGAACTCATCTAAACTTAGAAGGGCCCAACTCAAAATCCACACATAAATTAATAATATTCAAACGCGGCCTAATTTCTCATGCCTAACTGATTTTATAAACTTGTTACATGTGTTTGGCTAAATTAATTGAAATAGAAAGAAATTTTTATTTAGTAAAATAATTATATGGAGTGAAAATTAAGTGACAATAAATGTAATATATTTTTATTATTTTGATTTAAGTAATTATTTTATTCAAAAAACATGTTTTTGAATTATGTTTTTCGCAATGTAATTTTCTAGAGATTGAAACTATTTTTTTTAAAAAAAATTAGTAAAACAAGCTAAACCGAACGTTTAACCATATGCAAAACCTAGTTATTTTATATTTTTGATTTTATAATTGGTACAAAGTTAGTGTTGATTAACTAATAAATAAAAACTTACACTATTATTATTATGGTAATATAATTAATAATATGATGTATTGTTAAAGTAATATAATTAATGAAAATTTTAAAATGAGTGAAATATAGAAAGACAATTAATGTAATTACTATATCCATATTTATAAATCATTTTTATTTATACTGTTATCCATATTTTCAAACAGTACTAAGGCTCCAAATTGTGACTGCGGTTTGAGCGGTGCAGGACAAGCGGTTCAACTGCGGTGCGGTTTGAGCGGTGCAGGACAAGCGGTTCAACTGCAGTGCGGTTCTAACTGTTACAAAAATGTATAGATATATAGTATATGTAGAGATTTTTGTTACTGTTAACTGCGGGGCGGAGCATGATGATACTCGCCATTCGAAGCCTAAAATGTACTTCAATTTTAATAATATAAATTTATCAAAAATTCAATTTAGAAAACTAGCAAGAAAAAAAGCCAAATCTATAATTAAAGTTGACACACACAACGGTTAGATTGGTCGCCTAATAACGCGGGACAACGTAGTGATAAAGGCTGCTCTGTGTGTCTGACAGATCATATCATATAATTCACTTACAAACGAAATACCATTTAAAGATATCTTGTAGTTATGATTCCGAATGATACGGTGAAGTTTTAATAGTAACAAAAATATATAAATACATAGATATATATAGAGATTTTTGTTACTATTAAGAACAGTGCATGACGGTGGTCCGTTACCATACGGAACCTATATATGTCAACATATATTGTGTATAATAAAACATATATATATGTGTGTGTGTGTGTGATTGTGTGTATGGTGACAAAATATATAAATGTGTCTATGTAGAAGTACCGTAGCCTACTGGTTAAAGTTTAAAGGTTTTTATATCCATGTTTAGAGTTAGATTTCTAAACTATGCAATTTCTTGCAGATTATATGATGCGAAGTTTATTAGAGGTTTCAGAGTACTGTAGACAGATCCGTTCGTTGTGGTGGTCTGATGTGAGAGCCTATCCATCGAGGATGTCATACATGCAGAACCGTCTGTTGATCCAAGTTTTTCGAAGAGAGTTTCATCATGGAAACCTTATCCATGGACCTGTTCAATATATCAATATTGCATATGTTGCAGGTAGTTAATCATCATATCTAATAGAATTAGAGATTATCTGATGATGTAATGTGTTATCCAGTATTAAAAAAAGTTATAGCTACACGAACTATATAATTAACATTAATTTGTAGCTATAATAATTGTTAGATTTGAAAACTAACAACATCTGTTGAGAAGTTATTCAACCATGCTCTTAGAAACATACTTAAAGATCAAGAAATTTATATATGTATATAGGCTAAAGATTCAAATATAATATTATACAATTCAAATATATGAGAATATATAAAATATCATTAGAAATTGTTGGATTTCAAATCCAACATATTTTTTAGCTATTGAAATAATATTATAATAGTGTTATTAATATAACATATAATAATCCAAAAATGTTTTCAGTAAAATCATATATTTCATATAATTTTTGATACATTACTTCACACCAATAGTGTAATAATGTGGTTTTGATATATTATTTTAATTCAATAATATAATAATCTGGTGATATCTTAGTTGTGTAACTGAACGATCTTTTTTTTATTTATTTTAACCAAGTATTGTTTGTCTTATGATAGAATAGCATATGCAAGCTAATCAGAGAATCCAATTGCTATAAGAAAACTAATAGGTGGATAAGTGATATTTTCTCATATGAAAAATATATGATGTACAAAAATAAATTGACGACTGATATAGAATGGCCGTTTGACGTCAAAAAAAAAAAAAAAAATTTGACGACTGATTTTTGATCAAATTTATATTTGTTACATCATAGTGATTTTCAAAGGATAAGAAATTTTGATTTTAAGAACACCTCCAATAAAGGGTTCTATCCATTGGAATTTTAATTTTTCATATATGCGTATATATATATATATATATATTATATATTCGTACGTAATTGTAGGGTCTATTACTTTTGGGTTGAGTTTTCCGTAAAGTAATAGATCCAACAATTAAATACGCATATATAATATATATATACACATATATGAAATTTTAGAACTTTTGTATACCCTTCTACTGAAAGTGTTCTAAATCACACATGTAAATAGGTGTTTTTTATATTAAAAAGCTCGCGTTAAAAATAAAATTTTTTATATTATATAACAGTGGTTTCTTTTTTTTTTGCACACTAAAGAAGATTTTCATCCATATATGGAACTAACCATAACCATACAACCAATGAGTTTATAGAATTGGACTCAATTATACCCAAGCAAAAGTCTAAACAAACGATTGGCTCCTTGAACAAAAAAAAGAAGAGAACCACTGAACCACCTAGGGTGCCCACTTGCAACATATGATTGAGAGAAATTCTTTGAGATGGCACTCTTTGCAATCAAGAAAGTAGGGAGATTTGCCTTCCTTTTAGTCAGTTTTAGTTTCCATGGATCCAAAAAATGAAGGGAACTAGAGATATTTAGCGAGATCCATTTGAAGGAAGGCCAAGCCGGTGGTCGGAGGACAGCCCCTAGAAGCTCTGATGACTCAACCCCAAAAACAATATTGGTTTTCCTCAGATTTCTCATGTTTTCGATGGCCCACAACCAACCATTAGCTTGTGCTTTTGTTGCATTCGGGACATTAGAGAAGGAGCCTCTACTATTCATAAGCACTTCTCCTTTCTCATTCCTGAGGATCCAAGAGACACCATTGACGAGTGTGTGTTTACACCACTCTGTCCCAATATCACATCTCAACCATCCCACTCCTGGAGATTCCCATTCTTGCATTTCGTTATCAGCATCACTTTATTGGTTGTTTCTTCATTACTAGTGTGCCGGAAACCATTTTTCAAAATCTCCTACGGCTTTGGCAACAATTTCTGAGATTTCCAAATATTTTTCTTCAAAAATGAGTCTATATTTGTTTTTCCATAATCTCCACAGGATCCAAGGATACACCTTATAATTCTCATTGTTACTACCTATCTTCATAATGAAATCAAAGTTTTGATAGATCGAAGTAGCATGAAAGCCAAGCCTATGTGTAGGGAAGTTTGCTTTTGCCCAAGCACCTCTCGTCACATGACAGTTAAGGAAGATCTGATTAGCCGATTCTGGTTTATTTCCACAAAGTTGGCATCTCAAATCAACCTTCATTCTTCTGCTTGCAATCCCTTCAGCAAGATGTAAGGCAAAGACATTTCCACAAGAAGACCTTGAGTTTGGGAGGGATTTTGAGAAATCATATCTTCTCTTTTAGGAGATTTAAAGAAGGCAGCGCTTCTACTACAATTTTTGCCATCGAATTACTCAAGGAAGCTCCCAACCATTACCCCAACTTTATATTGTAAGCTCCACTCTTGTTATACTTCCACACTTTAAAGTCCTTTGTTCCAATGGAAACCTCCATCTTTAAAATTAACATGACATCATGAGTAAAAAATAGGTCATTTAGCATTGCAAGGTTCCTGTCACCCATTTCTTGATTCAATAGCGCTGACACTCTCAAGTCTATATCAATGAAATGTTTTTCCCTCAACGATGATCTATCTCTAACTCTGTCATCCGGCCACGGAAATGCCCACACCAGGACATTATTAGCACCAATGTCAATCTTCTGGAAAAGGCCTTTGACAAGCAATTTCTTTTAAAACATTATGCTCTTCCACCCATAGGATGGCATGGTAGCCATTCCAGCTTCTTAAAACCGTATGTCTTCAAAAAATCGACTTCTCAGGAACCTTGAAAGAAGAAGTTATGAATCCTTCATCATTCTCCATCTCTGATTTGCCAAAAGGGTCTGGTTGAACATATGTATATCTTTAAGGGAAGTTTACTAGAATGTTACATATTTTAGGTGTATTGACTAGAATGATACAGAACTTTTTTTTATTACTAGAATATTTTCGATACCAAGCGTACCCTTTTTTTACGTTATGAGAAAAAACGTATTTACGAGAATGCCATTACTTTTCGCTGCCACGTAGGCAAAAAACCGGCGCCACGGAGGAATTCGCGTCCGTATTTTCATTAAGTCAGCTGTTAAGCGATAGATACGTAGTTACGGCCGATTTATCTTTACGTTACGGCTGACTTAATACATACGACTGACTTAAGTGAAAGTGACTGACTTAAAACTATAAGTCAGCTTGCCGATACAACTGATTTACAGAAATCCGGCTGAGTTATGTGATCACGGCTGACTTAATGATACAAATGACGGCTGACTTATACATCGGCGGTTTGATTTCTGGAAAATTTGGCTGAGTCGTGGTTAAGACACGGCTGAGAAATTTTTTTTCAGCTGAGTAAAGGAACATGGATGGGCTGGGTTATTGAAGCCACGGCTGAGTTATGGGATGCTGTTACGACTGGGTTTGTATTAATCAGCCGTTAAGCATGGATAAACAGTAAACTCAGCTGCTTTGCGGCTGACGTATGAGCGAAAGATTAATTATTAGAATGTTCTACGGCTGACATGTGGTTGTTCATCCTTATTGCGGCTGACTTACTGTCAAAAGATTAATTACTAGAATGTTTCCATGTATCGGCTGACAAAGTGTAAACATGATGGCTGAGTTACTGATTTGTTTGTCGGCTGATTAACCGATGTTCCATGTCATCTGCCATGTCATCAACTCGGATTTGACATGTCATCACTAACGGTCGCCCAATTTACAACTGAGTTACGAGACCTTTCAGTTGTCTTCTTCATCTTATTTTTGAATGATTACACAGACTTTCTTTTCTTCTTCATCATCTCAGTTATCTATCCTCTTCATCTTTCTCATATGGTAATGGATCCCGTTATTATTGTTTCCGGTAAATGGATTATGAAAAAACGATATGTATTCAACGTCGACAGTAGAGGGTGTAGAGTTCTTCATTTAGGTGAGAAAACTAAACTTGAAGATTTCACAAAGTCTGTCATCGACGATTACGGTTTGAATGATTTGAAGGTTCATATTCTGCTTAGCTACATGTTTTCGAATAAAACATTGAAAACAATGGCGCACAACACTCCACCAGTTTACGTGTCCAACACTCGACAATTGCAATGTTTTCTAAGCTTAAAGAAAAGCAAACAACTACGTCTCTGTGTGGAGATTACAGAGAAAAAGGATGACAGCTCAGACGTAGAAGCTTCAGAAGAAGAAGCTTCTAAAGAAGAAGCTTCAGAAGAAGACGCTTCAGAAGAAGAAGCTTTAGAAGTTGAAGCTTTAGAAGTTGAGTCTATAGAGAATGGGAGTTACGATGGTTGCAGTTTGGAGGATGAACAAGATGAAATTGAGAATGACTGCTTTAGTAACGTTGAAATACACGACGTAGCCGGAGAAGATGAAATAGGCAAAGAAAACGAAGAAGATGATGAATTTGAAAGTCGATTTGATATGTTCGATGACTCGGACGGTGCGTCATCTGAAGATGATAACTTCAGCACATACGGTGAGTCTCCTATCGAAGAAGACGAAGATTCACCAACGCTACCTTCCAAGAAAGATATCAGAACTTCTTGATGAGCGAATCTAAAGGGAATCTGGAGGTTTTGAAGTTGGAGATGTCGTCGTTAGACCTTGCGGTAGGACAACGATACTTGACTAAAAAGCATTTGAAGAGACGACTGAAACTTTTTACAGTGAGGCATCAATTTGATTTTGATGTAGAAATATCAAACCTGACAACATACGTTGTTAAGTGTTGGGTTGATGGATGTACATGGAGAGTTCGTGCATCTACCGAAGGATTGTCCCCGCAGTTTTATATTCGTATTTACGACTCGGATCATGCATGTTCTGTAACTGAGCGTTCTAATCGATCTCGAAATGCAACACCGGATATTTTAGGAGAGTTGTACAAGAACTTTCTCGGCGACGTTGGTCCGGCCGTTCGCCCTGAGAGTGTCGGAATAGCTATCACTAAGCAGTTTGGTGTAAAGGTAATTATGTTACAACGGCTGAGTTATGGTAGAGTATAGGCTGGGTTATTTTATGTTAGAAATGGCTGAGTTACAAAACTATGGTTGAGTTATGTTTACGTTGTGACCGTCTTAATGATATGATGTGGCTGAGTTATGTAAATTGTTTTTTCATGTGAGCAGATGGAATATTGGAAATCACACCGGACGCTTAAATGTGCAAGGGAAATCGATGAGGGCACACCTGAGTGTGGTTTTGAACTCTTGCCTTCTTACTTATACATGATAAGAAGGGCAAATCCGAATACAGTTACGCGTCTTCAAATCGATGAGCTTGGAAGATTCATGTATGTGTTTCTTGCGTTTGGTGCGAGCGTTAATGGGTTTCCTTTCATGCGCAAAGTTGTTGTCGTCGACGGTACGTTTCTTAATGGTAAATATAAAGGGACGCTACTCACAGCACTAGCTCAGGATGGTAACTTTCAGATTTTTCCAATAGCCTTCGCAGTGGTTGACACTGAAAATGATGATTCGTGGAATTGGTTTTTTACGCAACTAAAAGTGTTGATTCCTGACCAGGAGGGTCTTGCGATAATATCAGATAGGCATAACTCGATAGGGAAAGCAATTACAAATGTGTATCCGTTAGCTGCTCGTGGAATATGCACCTATCATTTGTATAAAAACATATTGGGACGGTACAAAGGAAAAGATGTATTTCGGCTGGTGAAGAAAGCGGCGAGATGTTTTAGAATGTCTGACTTTGATATGATTTTCGAGGAGATTGAAGCACTTAATCCTGATCTCCACGGCTACCTCGAAAGAGCTGATGTCAGACTGTGGACACGTGTTTATTTCCCGGGCGAGAGGTACAATTTGATGACTACGAACATAGCGGAATCAATGAACAGAGCATTATCGCATGCTAGAGGTCTTAACATTGTTCGAATATTGGAATCGATACGGGTTATGATGACCAGATGGTTTGCTGAACGAAGAGTGGATGCCAGATCGCAGTCAACCACACTCACGCGCGGTGTGGAGAAACTATTACAAGTAAGTCAGTCGTAACAGTAAAATAAGTCAGTCTTTAAATCTAATAAGTCAGTCGTTATATTGCATAAGCCAGCTTTATAAATAATAAGTAAGCCGTTTCACGAATATTGGGTTTTGTTAATAGGGACGTGTAAGTGCCTCCCGGGATTGGACGGTTCAAAGGATTGATGACCATCACACTGAAGTTAAATATGGCGCTGCTGGCGAGTCTTTGAATGTTGTTAATTTGGTTGAGCGAAAGTGCACATGTCGGCGTTTCGATGTCGAGAAAATACCATGTGTACACGCAATCGCAGCTGCAGAGGAAAGAAATGTTTCTCGTATATCACTGTGCAGTCCTTACTATAAAAGCACTTATTTAGCTAGCGCATACGCTGAATCGGTCATGCCGGTTGACTCAGCGCTACCTGTTCCAGATAACGTGGCTAACGTACAGTGCTTTCCACCGTTTATTCGTCAACAACCGGGAAGACCTAAAAAAAATAGGATGAAATCTGCTTTAGAAGTTGCACTTGCAAACAAACGTCCTAGGAAAGAGCACATATGTTCTCGTTGCAGTCAAAGTGGACATAATGCGAGAACTTGTCCGATATAAGCAATTGCTTTTCATGTTGTTTTGTAATACGGCTGGGTTTTGTGTTGTAATACGGCTGGGTTTTGTGTTGTAATACGGCTGGGTTTTATTTTCATTGATTTGCACAACGGCTGGATTATTAATTGTAATACGGCTGGGTTTTGTGTTGTAATACGGCTGGTTTTTTTTGTTTTAATGTTCTATGACGGCTGCGTTAATGTTTTTCAAATTTTGTATTATGGTTGGGTTTTTATTTTCATTGATTTGCCCGCTTCCCATTACTCAAGAGAGACACAGACATCGAAAAACGAAATGTCCGTACTTAATTGCCCTACGTTACGTAATAGCCCCTTCGTAATTATTGATTATAAAGTGGAATACGAAAGTAGCGAATTAAATTAAGAGAAATTAATCTTCATTGGCTGAGATAATGTTACTCACACGCCTAATAATTGTCGTGATTTCTAATGTCAGCTCTTTTATTCAAACGCAGTTGAAAAAAACTTCCCCGCTAGAAACACGAAACGTCGCGAAGTCAACTAAGGCTGAGTTATTGTAATACACGGCTGAGTTATGGATTAAATTCCCGCTCAAAATAAGAAATAAGAAACGCCGCGATACGAAACTATAACCGTTAACTGCAGATAAATAAGGTACTTCTCAAACAATTACACATCTTCAACTCTCTATCTTTTACACAACTGTCCTCTCAGAGAAAATGGAATATTTCCCTCTGCTTGAATTGTCTGAAGATCTTCAGGCAATGGTGGTTGAACGTGTGGCCCGTAACTCCTTCCAAGATCTCTACCGCCTCAGAGCATCGTCCAGGTCGATGAAGGCGTTAGCAGATATGCGTAGGGTATACCATTATTTCGATGTGTTATCCTTTCCCTGGGGTCTCATTATGCCATCTTAGTTGTTGAAAACTTGCTACGCTGAGGCACAATTTATGTAAAGGGTGTACAGTTTTTCTACTCATACGATGAGCAAGATTATGGCATTTCTCTCCTCAAGCGTGCAGCAGATGCAGGATATGAGCGTGCAGTGTATACACACACTATGACTCAAGCAATCTTTTACGGTGATGCGCAGTATTTTCGGAGAATTCCAAGAACAACTGTTGACAGGGTCGGGAAACTTGTTCGAGATGCGAAATGGGGATGGGGTTTGTGGCATACTGACGAGTTCCGTCAAATTAAGGCCATGTTCACTTCTACTTATGTTCCGTCCTTCTACCTTTGCCAATGTGCAAATGTTGTGGACCGACAATGTCTCTGCCTATGGCACATTGATGTGACTAAGGACGACAACATGTGTGAGCGCTGTTTCTGGATCAAAGAGATTTCCTTGTTCTTTCGTGATTTTGAACCGATAAGCCTGTTTAGGGACACAAGTAAGTAGTGAAGATGTCTCTGCATCAGAATCTTATCTTTTTTATGTTTTTTGCTATGCCATTATGTATGTCGAACAAAAAATTATATATTCTGTTTTTATGGCTGACTTATTTTCATCTTATGACTGAGTTATTTTCATCTAATGGCTGACTTATTTTCATCTTATGGCTGAGTTATTTTCATCTTATGGCTGACTTATTTTCATCTGAGTTATTTTCATCTTACGACTGAGTTATTCTCATTTATTCATCTTATGACTGTTTTTTGATTGTTCACCTAAACGTTAAGACTGATATTATTACATGTTACGGCTGAGTTGTTGTTTCGGAAGAAATTAACAACGGCTGAGTTAAATCCGAGTTACATAAACATAGACTGACTTATGAGTACAGAATCTGAGTAAACAAAGAAGTAGTAGTAGCAACTAATACATTTAAGACTTCATCCTAAGACATTCAATAATTTTTATGATCTCAGTTATGTCTTTCTTCATATCATCTAATTCTGCTTTTATAGCGGCCAAATCCTGCTCTATCGTCGCGAGTTTGTTTGCCACAACTACAAACTCTTCATCATGTGCTTCATCAAGCCATTTGAAAACATGGTTTTGACCCGAATTTGCTCCACATCGATAAAATCTTCTACCCGGATTCTTTATTGTACCTGACGTTAACACAATGGTAGCAGCTCCACAGTCGCACGTCCTTGGAATTCCACGCTGTAGATCCATCTAATTTATACATCATAGCACACAAAAAATAATGCAAAATCGAACAAGGCCAAAATACAAAAAATAATTCAAAATCGATTTTGGACGAAAGAGACTTACTTTAGGTTTTAGAAGTCGACTCTGGTTTTTCCTTTATCTTTTACTTGTAAATATTGGAAATATAATAGGGAAATCATATTAAATATAAAGATCACGCGTGTCCAAATAAAATAAACATATAATGACCTCGATATCGTAAATTACTCGGACATGCGTGTCAGGACATAACTCGACACTGAGTTAAATTATGTATGACTCTTTTGGCCAACTTTTATTTTTCGACATCATTAAATATTAACAATTTTACGACTGAGGTTTAGTTTTCGGTATTATTAATTATTAACAATGTTACGGCTGAGTTTTATTCTTCGGCATTATTAATTATTAACAATGTTACGGCTGAGTTATATTTTCCGGCATTATTTACTTTACACAAGGAAAAAAAAAAGAAATCATTTTCGTCCCAACGCGAAAAAAAAAAGAAAAGCTCTCGACGACAGGCGATTTCGAAGCGTCTCGATACGAAGGTAAAACCGAAGCCTCTCTTTTGCAGATTTGTGGATTCAGCTTAGGTTCGATGATGTTTTCTTCCCATTCTTTTCTTGTTTGCAGATGCCTAATTCGCACAAACCTCATTTCTTGAAGCCTCTGCTTCCCGATTTCCACAGTGGCGTGGTAGACACACACTCTCTATTTCTCATGTGTATATGTTCCTATTTTAGAGTTTGCTTAACTTTGGCTTTTCTGACCTGCAGACAATACCACTTGGCTTCTTCTCACAGCACATAGAAGGGAAGACAAACCGGAAAACATGGAAACTAAGATCGGACGCTACAGATCAAACTTGGGAAGTGATACAAGAAGGCAGGAGACTCACCGGAGGTTGGAAAGATTTCACCACAGCACATGACCTTCAAATCGGTGACATTGTCATCTTCAAACACGAAGGAGATATGGTGTTTCATGTCACACCATTTGGTCCTAGCTGTTGTGAGATTCAGTATACACATCCTCACATCATCAAGGAAGAAGCCGATGCGGATGATGCTCCTTCTTTCTCATTTGACTATTGTTTTCAGGCTGAGGTCACTGCTTCGAATCTAAAAGAAGACAAACTTGTGAGTCGATTTTCAGTTATAGACCATATTTAGTTAGTTATTAACATATGGTTTGATCTGTTCAGTGTCTTTACGTTCTGTGTTTGCAGTATTTAGTTAGTTATTAACATATGGTTTGATCTGTTCTGTGTCTTTACGTTCTGTGTTTGCAGTATCTTCCTGAGGGAGCTACGACTTGTACTGCTTTGAACAAACAATGCCAAGAGATAATACTTGTCAACAAAGAGGGAAATTCATGGACTGTGAGTTTGCGATTTAGCGAAGCAGACGGCATGTATTACATCAGAAGAGGCTGGAGAAAGTTCTGTCGTGCTAACAGATGCGCCATAGGAGACTTATTTGTGTTCAATGTGGTTGGAGATGGGAAAACTACTCCACTAATGTGTGTATGTCCGGAAAGGGAAGAGTGATTTTGAACCTAAACTTATGTATGTCGAACCAGAAATTTATGTATGTCTCTTTTTATGGCTGACTAATATTCATATTATGGTTGAGTTATTGTTTATGTTATTGTTTGATTATGACTGACTTCCACTGAACGTTATAGCTGAGTTACTATCTTATTATGACTGACGAATACTCATATAATGGCTGGGTTATTGTTTGATTATGACTTAATTAACGTAACGGCTGAGATGCAGTGAACGTTATAACTGAGTTATTAAAACATTATGACTGACGAATACTCATATTATGGCTGGGTTATTGTTTGATAGTGACTTAATTAACGTAACGGCTGAATTGCAGTGAACGTTATAACTGAGTTATTAAAACGTTATGACTGACGAATACTCGTATTATGGCTGGGTTATTGTTTGATTATGAATTAATTAACGTACTGGCTGAGTTGCATTGAACGTAATAGCTGAGTTACTAAAAACATTGCGTCTAAATTATGATTACAACACATGACTACGCAAAGAAATAGTGCCAAAATATGGCCATACCAAACCCACAAACCACCACTGGAAACATCAAACACTTCATCTTTTCCGCTTTACCGAGTTCTTTCTCCAACCGACCAACGTCTACTCTCAGATCTGATATGCCTTTGGTCATGTCACTCATCACCGATTTCATATCTTCTACCTCTTCCACCAAGCACTCGTCCGCCCATTTGAATAAATGTCTCTGATTTCACCAACATGCCCAGCTCTTAGTATCACATTGACAGTATAATGAATAAAATTAAAAATCAAACCTTAATATATCCTTTGCGACAGCAATAGTACAGTCTTCCTGGATTAGCCCGTGATGCAGATGTACATAATTCAGCGGGTTCACCACACCAACACTGTTTCGGCGTTCCTCTTTCCACATGCCGGCGGTGAAAGTAAGTGTTACCAGACACAGATGATGAAGAAGACATTTTCTTTGAATGAAAGAGAAATTGGTGTGAAAGACAAAGTTAAAACAATAGTGGTAGTAATATAAAATCATTTTTTTAAAAAAATTCAAATAAAGAGGAATAATTTAAATTAATAAACTATTAAATGCCTCGATATTAGGTTTGAGCCGTATTTTTCCACACACGTGATGCACTTTAATTATGACGAATACTCAATCAAATCAAGAAATACGAAAGGTTCTTTATTATTTTATCAAACACTTAAGTTGAATTCGTATTACGGCTGTGTTAGCGTCTATATTTTGGCTGAGTTAACGTAGACGTATTGACTGAGTTACATTAAAAATAACAATACCTCGATTATGTAAATAATCCGATACATGCGTGCCAGCCGTATAATAATGAGTCTCGATATTCTCAATGCAAACGAAATTTCTCATGCACATAATAATAAGAGAATAAAGGTCTCTAATAATAGTAGTCTCGATAATGTAATGACGGCCATAATAATGAGTCTCGATATTCTCAATGACGATGGAATTTCTCGCACGTATAATAATAAGAGAATAAAGGACTCTAATACTGGTCTCGATTAAGTAATGGCGGCCATAATAATACATTGAAAATAGCGTTAACTATGGCTTTGTATTTTTACAATATAAGGCTGAGTTATTAGTATCTTAATTCGTATTACGGCTGAGTTACTTAACTGAAACACTGACGTTTGACGCAAACAATTCCGGCTGAGTTAAACAACTTTATAAAACCTTAACGGCTGAGTTAAACAACTTTATAGAAACTAAACGGCTGAGTTAAACAACTTAATAGAAACTTAATGGCTGAGTTAAACAACTTTATAGAAACTTAACGGCTGAGTTAAACAACTTTACAAAAACTTGACGGCTGAATACAAACAAAAACAACAAATCAATTTCTAAAACCAAAATTATCAGGACCAAATTCTTCAAACATGTGGACAAGATCACGCCAAACTCTAGTTAGCATCCACGCAGGCTTCTCACCCCCATGTGCCCACCTCCTCTTCAAGAGGCGCATCTGACAACGAAACACCGTTCTGGCCACCAGATTAAAATTTGTCCAAACTTGAAAATTATATCTTCGTGCCCACGTGCGTTTGCGCTACAACAAAAAACCAATTTCCAAATGTAAGTGCTGTTATTATGTCTAATATCAAAAACAATTCAAAGATGTTGTCCTTACAGCGAGTTGAAGAAACCAGCGTTCCTTAAAATGATCGGGAATGGCGCGCCATGTCGGCCAATCATGAACCCATCCTTCTGCTAAAATCGACGGGATGGCCAGGGAGAGATCGCTTAGAAATTTAAACCAGATTACGCTGTCAAGCAAGACACCCGGGCCAGGGTATAGAACGGGAAGGTTTTCACGATTTTCAGAGTTTAGTATCTCATTGACTCTGTTCTCTAACCTTTCTGAATAACCAGGAACAATCATAACTTTGTAAGGCGATATAGAGATATTGTTTAGGTTTTCTAGTGAGATAAGGCGAGAAGGTGCAAGAGAAGGGGGCTATATATAGGGGAAGTATAGAACATTAAAGGTCGCGAGATAAAATATCTAAAATTTTCGCGCCATATGTAAATATTAACTTACACTAACAGGCTGAGTTATTAAGACCTTTACGGCTGATTTGTTGTTTGCCGTTTAGGGTATAGGGTTTAGTTATTTAGGGTTTGGGTTCCGAATAAGATTGTTTAGGGTTATGATTTATGATGTACGAACCACAAGATATGATAAATATCACAAATTCATAATAAATAACACAATAACAGTTTACGTGTTTTGAATCATGCTCACACCTCATATCACTGCCTAGAGTTTTAGGTACTCGTAAGAGACAACATATACCTCAAGATTATAATCGATTCCAAACTCGTATAGTCAACAAAGATCATGCTCACACATTGAGTTATTATTAATTATTTTGATAATTGGACTTTATATATAACATTCGAATGAAAAATTATTAATTATTTTGATTCTAGGGTATGTTTGAGGTATGACTGAGTTATCAATGAGTACTGGCTGAGTATTACTAATCGATACGACTGAGTTATTACAGCAGTTATCCAAAGTCAAATAGTTAACATAACAACAAACACAGGTTCACAAACAAACACAGTTTCATTATGAAAACAAATTGTTCATTCCAACATTTCCTCCTTCCTCGAGGATATCTGCTGCCATCTTCACCCGTAACCCTTGAATATTACTATCGTTTATGCCATCAAAAGTTACACCAAGCGCTAGACACTCCACAAACTTCAACGAATAAACCCCACAATCACCTGACATGTTGTTTTGTGGAATGTATCTTTTGCTCCTCCGTCTGAATGCGAACCTCTTCCTAGAATGCTTTCGGAGATCGGCAGGAATAAGCTCATTCAACATCCAGGGAAGCATCTCCAGTAGAGGTCTAAAAGCATTTAGCATTTTTTGCTCACTTTCGGGTGTTGACTCTCCATAGATTGGATCGTAGCAATCTATCTTCTCCTTGATCAGATCCACGTGAAACGCCACCCAGTGATTACCGCCGGTTTGAAGACATCCGTACACGTGATCCACATCTGCATACCACTTCAAGTTTGTTGTAAATTCTTCGGGGAATCTCCCGTTTACCAACGCTTCATAACCACAGTCTTTGAACTTGAACGAAGCAGGTTTCATCCTGAACTGCCTGTAATCGAGGGAAGCCCAAGAACTTAACAACCAAGGGTCTATGAAACCAATCCGCTTGGACCAGAATGGAGTGGGATCTCGCATGGACCTTTGTATGAGGACGTTCATATACGCAGCGATATGCTAGACAAAGAAAAATAATAAGTCAGCCGTAATATAATGAATTAAATATATAAGTCAGCCTTTATAGAATATATAAGTCAGCCTTAATAAAGACTTACATTATCAAACACCCATCCATATTCTTTGTCAGGCCACGGTCTTTCATGCATGAGTATGCTGTAGAAGTCACTCTCATGATCAGCTGAGGGTTCTTCTGGTTTATCTTTAGGTGCTGGTGGTTTGGGTGGAATTGCCTTAATGTGTTGCTTCAGTTTTTCCAGTCGCGCCGGATCAACAGGTGCGCAAGGGTCGTATATTACTGATGAAGGCGTAATGTTCTTCCTCATGCAAGTCGTCTGTCCATTGTCTCCAATGTACGGAAAATCTGGTGCTGAATCAAGGTTCGTCAATGAAAACCCTTGTGGAGATAACTTAACTGATTTCTCCCGAAGTTCCTTTATCACGGAAAATCTAATCAATTCAGCTGGCTCGACATCAGACTCCGCCGCCAATGCGTTATCTTCCGCAAGAACTTCGTCGTTGGTCACAACACATTCCGCAGACCGCTGTAACTCAGCCTCTTCTTCTTTCTTCTTCTTCGGTAACTCAGCCTCTTTTTCCTTCTTTTTTTTCGGTAACTCAGCCTCGTCTTCCTTCTTTTTCTTCTGTAACCCAGCCTCTTGTTTCTTTTGTAACTCAGCCGCTTTTCTCTTCTGTTTCTTCTCCTCGTTCTCTTTTTTCTTAGCCTCTTGCTTCTCCTTCCTCTTCAACGCAGCCTCTGCCCGCTGTGCTTTTTTCTTATCCTCGATAGCCTCATCCTTTACAGTAACAGTACGCTTGGCCTTGCCCCGTAAGCCGCGTCCATAGGCTGGAACGTTGGCATCCTTACCATCCTTAGCATCCTTAGTAATCTTTGCAGGAGAAACACTGATGAAATCAATTTCATTAAAATCATCACCCAAAATCCTTCTCACCACTGTATCCTTCTCAAGCTCCGAATTCTTCTTTGCAGGGGTCTCAGCTAACGCTGGACTTTTGACTGACTTCTGCTGTTTCTGCTGCGCCGGCACCGGACTTTTGACAGCCTTCTCCTTCCGCTGCGGCGGCACCGGACTTTTGACAGCCTTCTCTTTCTGCTGCGGCGGCTCTGGACTTTTGACAGGCTTTTTCTGCTGCCGCGGTTCTGTCACTGGAGTTTTTACAGACTTCTCCTCCTGGGCCTGCGGTTCTACCACTGGACTTTTGTCCGACTTTTCCGGTGGCGACCTCCTACGAGGTGATGATGTCACCGATAAAGATTTTTCTACGCCGGCGGAGGAGAGTTTAGCATCGTTGTCGGGAATTTTCCTTTCCCCCAAAACTTTCAGACTCTGCTGCACTACAGCTTTCACCACGTTATCTAGGGTCTTCTCGTCCATCACTGGCCGGTTCCGGTCAAAATCGTAAGCGTCAAATTTTGCTGAAATATTCTGCAGAGCACTCACAAGATTCGTCAGAGTCGCTTTGTCCAATACAGCTTCCTCCTCGCTAGAACCCTTTCTCGTTTCAGCAGCTTCTTTCTTCTGCTTCTTTGTTGATGGCTCAGCTTCTGATGAAACTCCCTTCGTTTTCTTCTTCTTCTTCTTCTCATTCCCCTTCCCCTGCTCATCCCTCTGTACTTCCCAGAAACCTTTCACGTATCTACCTGCGTGTATGTCTTCTACCAACCTAACGAGTTGTGGGTCGTCAGGTTCATCCGACCATACAGGAAACATCTCTTCAATTGACTCCTTCATAACCATTCTCCTCAAACGGACCTGCAACACCAGTTTATCATAAACTCAGCCATCAAATAACACAAAACCAAGCCATCAAATAAATTAATTCGGTCACAATATAAAATAAACTCAGCCATCAAATAACACAAAACCAAGCCATCAAATAAATTAATTCGGTCACAATATAAAATAAACTCAGCCATCAAATAGACTAATTCGGCAACAATATAAAATAAACTCAACCATTAAGTAGCTGTTAACTCAGTCGTATAAGTAGCAGTTAAACATTACCTCGCCATGATCTTTGATTTCGTCAGACAAGACAGTATCAAAACTTGAACGTGTACGCCTTCCACCCCATCGCAAAAGAGGAACGTCTTCATTGTTGACCACTCTCCCAAACTTCTCACCGAAACAGACGATGGACTCATACGCCCAAACCAATAAAACGTCCTTCATGCCGCTTACTGTGTATGACTTTCCATCTGGAGACAGTGTTTTCAGAGAGTCAACAAGAACTTCGTATGCAGTCCGACCCCATGGATACGACCTCATGGCTTCATCGTCGAATACCCTTATTGCACTTTGAAAGGGTATCCTTGAATTGTGATGCAAACAGTACAGTCCCATGGCTTGAAGAAATAACATCCCCAACCACTTACGCTTTTCAAAACTCCAACCAGGACAGAACTCTAATGCTGCCTTCAGCTCATCATACTTGGGTCCCATCCCAAGCGGCACCTTCAACTCCTCCCAAAACTCTTTGTATTGATCAGGTTCAAAACTTTCTGTTGGCAATGGACCTGTGTTTAACCCAGTGATCTCACCAAACTCGAGCAAGCTAAACCTGATAACATCATCAACCACAACAGACCATATCTCCTTTTTATGCACTCGCAGCTGTCTACATAGCAGATAGTGTACGGTCCTACCAGACCAAATGCTTTCGCGTGAAAGTAGCCTAGCAACTACTCCAATGGGAGAGTTCACCAGTTCTTCCCACACATCGAGTCCTATTGTTTCTTTAATGTGGGGGAAATGTCCTGCACGGAAATTATGATTGATATCTTTACCTTCTAGGTTAGAAGGGTAAAGTCTTGGAGGGTAATCACGTGGTTCGACTTGACTAACATCCATCTGATCATATAACACAACAATAAATCAGCCACAACATAAAAATAACACAGCCATATCATAATATTAAAATATATTAGGTCATATATATAACTCAGCCATAACATAATAATTACTCAGTTATAACATAACCATAACTCAGCCATAACATAATAATTACTCAGTTATAACATAACCATAACTCAGCCACAACAAAAAGCCCTAATTCAGACACAACAAAAGCCTAGACAATCACATATCTCAGCCGCAACATAACCCTAACTCAGACACAACAAAATCCTCGACAAACCCATAGCACAGTCAACATAACCCTAACTCAGTCGCAACAAAAACCTCGACACACCCATATCACAGCCTCAATATATAACTGACCCACAAACTCAACCAAAATACAATATATAACGTCGCGACATCTTACCGGAAAAGATGAACTCGTTGATGAGAATGCGGTGAAGGCGATTTCGTACAGACGACGGTTTCTAAAAACTCCGACGAGACAGAGTTCAACGACAGAGAGTTATAGAGAGTTCAACGACAGAGAGTTAGAGAGAGTTCGAAGAAGTAAAGAACAATGTCGACGAGGGTTTCGAAGGGTGAGAGGATTTCGGTTTGCGGTTCCTTCTTCGACACAACACAGTTCTTCGTGTTCTTTTTTTTTTTTGACAAAACCGTATGTATGATAGTGATAGTGATAGAGACGGTTTGGTTTCAGAAAATAACTGATGTGATGTGGATTTTTAATAACTGATGTGGCTTTGATCTTTAAAATTAGTTTTAGAAAATAAAACATAACAAAAGCCCCTTATTGTAAATTACTAGGAAAGAGAAAACATTCTAGTAATAAAACAAAGATGTACAACATTCTAGTAATAAACCATAAAATGTGTAACATTCTAGTAATTTTCTCTATCTTTAAACCCAAGTCTCCGAGATTCTTCAGCAGGCAGAGCTTTTCCAGCTAATCCAATGAACTTTTTTCTTATCTTCTATTGAGCTCCACCAGTAAGAAGCCATTGCACTTGAAATGTTGCCACAAGTAATTTTGGGAAGCTTGAAGCAACTCATAGAATACACCGGCATTCCCATCGCAAAAATACTTAAATCAAAATTTATTTTTCCTTCTTGAGAAAGCGTACTCAACATCTCCACCTTTGGTCACTAAAAACACTCAGGCAGAACCCAAGTAAGAACTGGCGCCACCCATATTGATTATCCCCAGCCTTGCGTGGATTTCTTTCTTGACCTCTTCCTCCACATTTTCACCAAAGGTGATGGACGATTTATCCAAGTTAATAATATGAACCAGTGAGGTATTCGTACCTCTTTAGGATGTTATTGCATCTGATCACACTGCTGGATTGAAGCCTCTATATGGAACACACATGTCATCCATAAAGAGCAAATGATGACTGATGGATCACCGGGTGAGAAGCCGATTCTATTAATCAAACCTTCATTCTCTTCTTTATTCATCATATATGTCAGACATTCAGTACACATAACAAATAGGAAAGTGGAAAGGAGATCCCATTGCCTGAGACCTCTCTCTGGTTCTACTAGTCCATAGAGTTGTCAATTCATCAGAACAGTATAAGTGACCGAGGAGTAGAAAAAGAGCACCAGTTGAACCCACTTCTGATCAAAACCCATTGCTAGAAGTAAGACCTTAACATACTCCCATTCCACCCTATCGTACGCTTTGGTCATGTCAGTCTTGATCATTATAAATCATTTGAAAAGTTTCTTTTTCGTTCTCAGACTATGCACTCTCTCATGAGTGATCAATATGTTATCCAAAATAGGATGATCAGCCACAACGGCAGACTGGTTTGGAGCCATCAACATGACTGAACACAGGCTGATCGGTCTAAGGTCTTTCATCGTTACAGCTGGGATCTTTCATTGTTACAGCTGGGACCTCGGGGCACTAGTAGCTTTTATCGCAAAGGGCAGCTCTTCACCTCTTCTTTGGAGACTTCCCTTGTAAGCTCTTCGTTCATTCTGCTTATCACTCGAGGTTGGAACCATCAAAGAAATCTGGGATATCCGTAGGATTAGAAAACTTAAACAGGTTAGAGAAATACTCCATTGCTACTTGAGCCTTTGATGCCTTTGCACGATGAGTAGCACCCATATCATCGATCAGCTTGTCCACACCATTATTGTTCCTAGCTGTCTGACCGACGCATGGAAAAATTAGTGTTCCTATCTAAACCCATTCGATTTGTCCCTACATTTCTGTTTCTAGAAGCTGCCTTCATCTTTGTAGGCTTGAAACTAGCTGGAGTTTAAGCTCTTACATTACCTTGTAGGAAGGGTCCAACTTGGACTGTTCTTATCAAAAAAGTATTGAAGCTAGTGAGACGAGATTTGGAATTCGCTTCACTATCTTTTTTCCATCAACTCAGCGCCACCCAACAGTCCCTGATCATGTCAACGACTGAGGTCCTCGGCATGTTCCTGAAGTGCCCCATGCATTGCCACATTTCATATCTCACTTGAGGGAATTCAACATTCTGCCAATCAAACCTGAAAAATCCTATGTATGTATCATGAGATGCTTCAAGCTTTGGAAGACCTGTCTGTGATCAAATCCACGTTTTTGCCATGAATGTCTGGATGGCACTAGGGAAGAGTAACAACCACTATTTGTTTCCCAACGCACTTATCCAGTTTACCGAGATCCATTTTTTTATTCCTCCATACATTCCAAGAGAAATTGTTCCCCCAACTTAACAGGTCTTTCTTTCCACATATTCTCATCATTTCATTAAACTCCACAAATAATGAATCTGATCTCTGGGGCCACCCAGTTTTTTTGCTATTATTGAAAATTTCTTTGAAGTCACCTAACATTGCCCACGG